>NC_044496.1:57286116-57411116 GCF_902362185.1 Chanos chanos | reverse complement strand
TCGTGGTTGGGGATGGGCGGAGGTCGCAGGGGTGTCCCAGCGCTCTTCGCATGGTGGCCGCGTGTGTGTGAGCCCTAAAATCTGAAGGGGGTTCCCGGCGCAAGTCCTCCCTTTTGAAGCGCGGCCGGCTCGAGAAGCAAAGACTTTTCTTTTACCTTATATGAGGCGAGGGGCTGGCCCACTATCACAGCAGCGTGTGAGGGAGAGCCTCTGGAGGCGTCTGATTGGTTGGCGTGAGAGTCCCCGTGACCCCGAGCTGTGACCTGCAGTGTCTGAGGAGGAATAGTCCTGGGAGGGAGGGCTCAGACTGAAGGGGAGGGGAGAGGAGGAGGGGAGGTGAGAGGAGCGGGGAGGGGGGAGGGGGGGGGTTTACTGGGCCTGTCCTCCTACCAAAGGACGGCACATTTGACAATTTTCATATTTCTTCTAAATTTGGAGATTTTTGCCCGTGCTGGAGTCTTGGCCGCCCTCTCCCAAAGTCCATGTGGAAACCATTAACAACAGAGAGCTCCTTGCCGTTCCAGCCTGGGAACATGAGTGCTACGCACAGACACAGTTATTTCGAATAATGAACTTCCTCTTAAAAACTCCTCCATGCCGCATATGGGAAAGCATTCACTCACAGCAGACTGTGAATTATACACAAGTCACTGAGAGAGAAACGATGGAGAGAGAGAGAGAGTGAGAGAGAGAAAGAGAGAGAAAGAGAGAAAGAGAAAGAGAGAGGGGGGGGGAGAAAGAGAAAGAGTGAGAGAGAGAGAGAGAGAGAGAGAGAGAGAGGGAGAGAGAGAAAGAGAGAAAGAGAGAGAGAGAGAGAGAGAGGGAGAGAGAGAAAGAGAGAAAGAGAGAGAGAGAGAGAGAGAGAGGGAGAAGAGAAAGGGAGGGTGGGAGAAAGAGGTTTGTTTGTTTTCTCAGGGGAAGCTGGTGTGTTTGGAGATGTAGAAGACTAGGGGTATAACATAAAAGATGGGATCATGCATACAGTCAAAAAACCCCAGAGAACTCAACTCGCCCGTTTCTGTCAGAGCTCTGTTAGTGTCTAATCAGGCTGCATCTCTTTTGGTATTTAAAGGATTATGTGTGTGTGCACTGAGAGAGATGTCCAGGTCTTATCGGTCGGCCATGTGGCCAGTTTGGACAGACAAGGATGCCCACACCGGTACCAGTAAGCCAACCTGGGGCAGCAGTCAAAGAAATTCTTTTACACTTGACAGCTACCACTGATCCAATGTGAACATATCAGAGAGAGAAGGGGGGGGGGGGGGGGGGGGGGTCATAGATATTGTGGTAATCTTGTTATGGTTATTAAGAAAAATGAGAAAATGATTGTCTCTGCAATTTGCAATGGGCGCTACTACTTTCATTTAAAAAAAAAAAAAAAAAAAAAGAAAAAGAAAAAAGATTAAAGAAAAGACAAAAAAGGGTTTTTTTTGTTTGTTTGTTTTACATCAGTGCTGGAATGTGAGCAACACGCTGATTAAACGATATAAAAGTGCCCTTGAATTTCACGATCCAATAAGGTGTCTTACAAATCACTACATATACAAACAACAACCGAGTGTAATGAGGTGTCATTTTCGCGTTTCTCTGCATCTCTGCGTATGTTTGTAGTGAATCTACGAGAGGGGCGTTTACTTAATTATTGAAAGTACATAGAGTTTTATAGTGTAAACCCGCAGCTGACTCAGTAAACGTACCGGTCGTCCGTTTGTTTATCTCAGCATTACAAGAATGGAAGTTTATTTGACTGCCTGCACCTTTAAAGACAGATTTTTAGACACAGTCAACTACCATGAATGGAGCTACAAAAAAAAAAGAAGAAAAAAAGTTACAGATCTTGGTGAATGCAACTGCACTGTCACAGATAAAGAATGCACAGCATGTAGAAATCAACTGGTCATTTGAAAATTGATTAGTAAATTAGATGAATGTACTTCAAAGTAATAGCATTCAGATGAACCAGAACAGACCTCTGATAAACATATGGATGCATTTGCTCACTGCTTTTGTTGTGTCCCTAGCATTTACACGTATGACTCATGCTGTTTCGAACGGCCCTGAGATCAGATGAAGCTGCGACCACGTTAAATCGGTAGACAGCGAAAAAAACACACGGAGCCGCGCGCGCGACGAAGCCCGTGTATCCTTATGTTACGTGGAGCTGAGTATGAATACACAAAGAGATCTGCTAAAGAGGACAGACAGAAGTCACGGCGAGGCAAAAAGAGACACAGCCTTGAGCCTGTGGTGTGTACGCTGCCAGATGAAGTTTTCCTCCTGGACAAACTGAAGGGCGGAGGTCAGAAGAACAGATTGGTTATGGCTGTGGAGCGCGGAGGAGGCGGGAGAGTTTGATCTGCTTGTGAAATGTCAGTCAGAGGAGAAAAGTTGTCTTTCCGTGCTTGCTCTCTGGACCTACGCCGTTTGCCTCTCAATGTTTAGAGGTGCTGTCTTCTCCTGAGGTGGGCCAGACATAGGGTCTGGATAGACTAAATTTAGATAGGGAGGTAAAGTGGGCTGTGGGCGGGAATCGCAGAACAAAGCAAAACACAACAGTAAAACAAATGAGAGAATGTTGGTATAGTCCAGAGTTAGACGGGTGCTTCATTAGCTGTAGTGACCGTCTGACAAGGTCACCCCCGCACCCTCCGGCAGAAGCCTTAAAAAGGCAATGTTTGGGGAAGACTTTGTGTTTACATCTCGCAAAACGGGGGCCATTAAAGGCGGCAGCCAACCAGTGCCTCACGGCTTGGCAGCTGCGAGCGCTAATAGCGTAGCCGATAGGCTTATTTTCCCCTAAATACTGACTGTAGAGTGTGTGCACTTTTTCCCCTCATACGGTGGAGGATAACGACAATTTACTCCTTCTCTAAAACATTTTCTGATGTTTGTAACTGTTATTCATTTTTAATTTGTATAGTTCAACCAAGCATGTAGTTAATAGGAAACGATTTCCCGCTTAAATGGTCTTAAAATGTCCCAAGTTAGCTGCTGGAGATTCTTTCTGAGCGTAGCTCTGTGTATGCGTACACTGGCCATGTGGCACAAATATTTCAATATGTTCTGAATTGAGCCCTAGCTATGGCAACAAACACGGCGATTTGTTTGGCCATGCTGAAAAATGACTCGCTGACACTGTTTAACAGCGCAGATACACAAAGGTATGTCTGAGCCACGGCAGTGTGTGTTCAAATATTTACCTCCATCAAAAGACCAGACTCATGTTAACCATCTGAGAGAAAAAAAAAACAAAAACGGGCTTTGTAGGCATGCGCAACAAATTATGCACGAAGGTCTGTTTCCGAGCTAATCTAGATTCTCCTGCGCTGAGCCACATATAATGTCCAGATAAAATAAAATAAAAATCACTAAACCAGTGAAACATGAAGATGATGAGAACCAACAGTGGGTTAATAGCATTGACACCACCAATTTCAGTCCGAAATTATCTGGAAATGTTCTTTTTTCTTTTGGGAAAGGCCATGTTAGGGACTCCACATTCTCCCTAATCCTCTCACGTGGTGCAACCCGCCATCTGCTGACATAACAATGTGATCTGTTGGTTTTGGAAGGCCTGAGAATATTTTTAACAGCAAAGATTGTGAGAAAGTAAATTTCCTGTATAACGATGACAAACTTTCAGGGACTTTGTGATATCCTCTTTTAGTTATAAGTGCAATAAAAACACAACTGTGTCCATCTAAATCAAATCAGACATCAGCCCTTTCGTGACCCCAGCTTAAACAGTAGAGTCGAAAACCGAAATTTGTCCCTGGCTGTACGTGGTGGATACACAGACGATTCTGGTTCCTGATCCGGGGGGGAAGATTCATTGGCGTTACCTTTCAGTGCCCTGGAGGCAGACACAGCAGCCAAGGTGGGTAATTTAACTTGTCTGTCGCGTCTGTCCGCGCTGACTTCCACCAGAGCAGGTTCGGCACATCCTCCACGCGTGACAAAAGCCATACCCTTGCTCGGGGCAGGATGTGTTGGCCCAGAGACAGGAATAGATCCTGCCCTTTGACAGTGTAATGGAAAGCAAAGGGAAAAGCTGTGTGATGGTATCTGCTTCTGCAAGTTTTGCGTGTTTTTGTCAATGATCTGATCCTCGCTTCAGTACGTTTGGCTACGCTGCTTGAGCAGAACCAGCAGATGTTCCTGAACATTCAAAGTGGTGTTACACAGTACAGATGGATGTCTTTTCCTCTGCTGTATATTAATAAGTGGCAAGATTATGCAACATCTAGAAAAAAAATGTGGAATATTTAAACCCTCTTGTGTTGGTGTCTAGTTTAATAATGCGCAAACGTCACAGGTGGGCCACTTTTCGTCGTTCTGAACCCGTCGTGGGGAAAGGAATGTGCGGGAAGAATGAATCTAAACAAACAGTGGAGAGTGAAAATGGCCTTTGAGTTAATTGGATGAACTGGGATTAAACAGGAAAACTGGGGAAACTCAGGAAACGACCCTAAGATCGTCCATGCTGTATTGTGTCAGTGTCTTCTCAGCCATGTATGAACACTATACTGAAGAATACTAACCTATCCCTAACCCCAATCCTAACCCTGACCTTAACCTTAACCAAAGACATGTTTTGACACTTTTTGTTTTATCAGTAACAAGGTTTAGAAAAACATTGTACTCCTGGCACTTTTTTCAGATTATGCTATTTTACTGAGGATTTACCGGTCCCCAGAAAGATAGCAATACATGGTTGACACACACACACACACACACACACACTGAGCGGACTTAAAGCTCTTACACAGAGAAAAATAGATGTGTCCTCTCCAAGCCAGCCAGTTTGACTAATCTTTTTATAAACTTGATAAAAAAAATATGACCAAAAAAACCCCATGGCTGTGTGTGAGTGTGTCTGGACAGGATCAGGAAGGAAAGAGAACTGAACTGTATTCCTGAACTGTGGAAGCAGTTAAACAAAACTTACCTTAGACTGATTACAAAACAGTGAAATGGCAAGGAAAAAAAAATTGAGACTAGAGTGAAGCCAAGACAATGATAATCTCCATGATCCAGATGCTTCAGAAACTACTGTTGCTGTGGTAACCGCTAGCTCTAGAGTCAATCTCTCCAAACAGGAGCAGGTAAGAGAATGCTCTAACCGGGAGGACAGTGTTGATAATTAACAGGGTGGAAACTGGGTAGTGCTTCAAACTTTGTTTTATAATTAAAAATAACTCACAGATGAAGCGAACTCACTCGCCTACACCCTACTACACCCTCATTCACCCGCGTGAGCTTTATTTGGGATTTGACAGGACACCTGGAGATAACATCGTCTTGTTTTTTCATACTGAGACTTTCATCTCTACTACAATTTCTACTGATTAACATTTCCATCTCCAGACTTGGTATTATGTTTTCCTCTGTTGGCCTTTTCCTCTGTTGGCCAACTCGATGGGTTTGAACTTAATAGAAGAGCGCTATGGCTTCATTCTCCTAGCAAAACAACGCCATAGGACTCTTCTATTAGGAGGTTTACCACTTACTCTGAGTTAACTAACTCTTGAGTTTTCACTAAACCCTTTTTCTGGAACATCCCCCTGGGGACCCAGAAGATGCTGTTTTCGCTCTGGGCCAACAGAACCACACCAGATGGATCCACAAATAACTGAGCGTCTGGCCTCTTGAACCAGGTATGCCGGTGTTCGGCAGTAACCACAGCATCCATGTGAGAATGTTCCACAGTAGAGTGGAGAGAACCTGCTTATGAAGGACACAGTCTATGGGAAATCTGTGTTCCCTCTCAGGATTCTCCAGCTTTTCCAATCATCACTCCGCTGCTCAGACTCTGAATTTGTTTCACTGAGAGCTTTTGTACTTTTATACACTTTATTCCACACTTTTGATAAGAAACAGGGTTTTATTATAAAGGAACAAAAAGAAAAATCAGTACACTGGACGTCAATGCAGTGCTGAGGCTCCGCCCTGTGTCGATATTTGGATGCAGTCGTCTGAAAGTAACAGCTGTGTGTTTGTTTGTTTTCTCTGGTATGCTGGGGATGCTGCTGACATATACACAAACTCACCAGGTTATCCAATCAGCATATTTCCAATTACGGACTTGTTTATCCGAAATAATCCAAAACATATTTTTCATTGTCATTTCATTTGTTCATTTGAAATACTCTTAAAAAATATTTTCCATTCGGCCATTTATTACAAAGAATCTGAAATGTATTTATCATCTGGAGCAAGATGTATTCCAGATAAAGAGACAAAAAAAGACTTGAAACTTTTATACAGACACTGTCTCACCGTATATAACATATAGAACCATATATATCTATATCTATATATATACATATGTCTATATCTATATATATATACACACACACACACACACATATGAGAGTGTGTGTAGAGAGCCAGGAGAGGCTGTTGAGAAATGGTCAATGCAAACCACATGCCACTGTGTTTGTTCCATATGATTTGCTGAGCCAGACATAACACATTAGCGTGTTCGGTCCAGGGAGGCAAATTCAGCTTCGGCAGAGAGATTGATTTCTCCTGGTGTCTGAGTGAAGTTGGCAGGAGACCTTTCACAGTTAAAATCCTGATATGGTTCAGACTCCTCAAGTGTCTCAGACAGGAACCAAACACTGAGCGTAATCAGGCTCCAAACCACCAATCTTTCCCCTTCCTGCTTAGACAGCGTTAAGCGACAAATGACTTCAAAGTTTAAACACTTTGTCAGTACCGGTGAAAAGGCTGTAAACAGCGCGACATGACTTTGTCCAAAACGCCGATGTACAATAACTAGCCTCTCCCCAGCTCTGTGGGTTCAGAGGAGGTGTCGCGTTGAAAATCAGTTTTGTGCAGTGTCATGTCTAGGGTAAGAGCGCGGGTGCCGGTGCAGGGCAGGGGTTTTACTAATTGAAAAACTGGTTGTTTCTCGCACTGTGTGAGACACGTGCTACTCTCTGCTAAACCAGGTGTTTGTCTGGGGCCTTTATGGGGTAAAATCTAGCAGCGAATTGCATTCATACGAGAGTTTAGGGTTTGGTTTGTCTGAACGGAAAATCCACGCTGCACTGCAGTCCATGTCTAATTTTTATCAATACACATTTTTGTTTAGAGACGGTGTCCTTCAAATTCAAATATATAAATCAATATGTAAATGAATAAATGAGTGGACTTCCAATAAGCTTTTATTAAGCTAAGCTGAAATTAAGCTTTTTATTCACTATACCACTTAAAAAGGGCAATACACACACACACACACACACACACACACACACACAAAAGCAAAGCCAGAACGCTCTCCCATTTTTATTAAGTGAAATAGGTATTCTCTTATATAAACATATAAAACAAACGTCTGAAGATTCCTTAAATACAGCATATCTGTACACGGCTTTTCTACACAGTTTAACGCAGTGCTTAAGTGTGGTTCTCGCTTTTAAACCCTTCAGTGGTAGATTCTTGGCTTTAGAACAGGGCCGAGAGGCATTCTCAAACACGCAGCCAGCGGTGCAGCAGGAAGAGGGGCTATCACACGTTTAATGGCTTCTAGATGCTTAAAGTGCCCGGCGAGAGAGCACTCCCTCCACTTTACATAAGGAACTCAGGGGCTGTTCACAGTTATAGGACCAGGCCTTGGATGGTTAGCAAAGACAGAGTGTGTATGTATGTGTGTGTGTGTGTGTGTGTGTCCATACACACTAACATCAGCACTATATCTGTTCAGATCTCAAGGTAAACAGTGAAACCTGAGGGCCCCTAATGCCAGGAGAGAAAAATGTCACTTCACAAAATCCAGAGACTCAGACAGACAGTACATTCTGCTGATTTCGTCGTCTTTTTAGACAGTTCGATGCACGTGTGCGTGCGGAGCCGGGCTGGGAGGCCTGCCATCGAGTGGGACGTGCTTAAGAACTCTTACAGCATACACCTGTGGGGAGAGGGGTGTGTGTGTGTGTGTGTGTGTGTGTGTGCGTGCGTGTGGGGAGACTGCATGCCTCAGGTCATCCAGAGACAAAGGAGAGACACATCTGGTAACCCGACCCGCCCTGGACCTGATTGAAAGCAGTGGGGCTTGCAGGGTTGCATGTACGTGGACGCAGTCGAGGGGGAGAAGATTCCAGAATAAACGTGTGTGTCTACAATACTCTAAAGGCTGGGTACTCTTGCTTGGTCTCTGTGTCTGCAGGAGTAATGGCAAGTGTACTGACAACGATTGGAACGGTTCTGATTCTTTAGGCCTTTTCATCGTTTCACCTAACACAAACAAACGTAAAACAACTTCGAACTCTCACCAATGTTTGTTACACACAAGCTTAACTGCCCACACCCACACCATAGGCCTCCAGAAGAGAAGTGTTCAGAACAGAAGACTAAAATTCAACGTCCACTTTAAAACAAGGCCAAAAAGGAGTACAGACAAAATGCAGGGAACGACAAATCGGATCACTGGGGGAAAAAAAAAAAATCGGTAAGGACACTTTTCGCTTCGCGGTCGGGTGCTTTGTACCGCTTGAGACAACACCAGAGGTAGGAGCAGAAAAAACCCAAACAGAGAACAGTGTAACAGCCCAGCGTCACCACGAGTCTCTCAAATGCTCTGGGAGGGAAAAAAAAAAAAAATCAGCTTTCGATCGGTGAAAACCATTTGAGGGAGAAAGGAACGTGACCCAGCATCCGTTTGACTGACTCCAGGTCCAACAGAACCGGACTCAGGCAGCGCAGTCTACAGAGTAATGGTGGTCTGTGTATAATTAGGAGAAACCCAGTGTCCATGGAGACAACTACATTTCCCAACATCTTCAACACTGTGGCCCCTCTCCCCCACCCCCCACACACACTTTTTTATTTATTTTTTTTAACAGAAAGTGTACCACATCAGTGCGCGGCAGGCCAACCTGCAATATCCAACTCCTGTAATCCAGCACAAGCCGCTCCCTTAGACAGCTCTCGTTTTTCAGCAGGCCAGGCATTAAGGACCTCACTGTCACCCCCTCTCTCTCAGTAGTCTCTCCGTTACGCCAAGCCTGCGTGTCAAAGGTAAAGGCAACTCAGAACGTCACTGTCCACCGCAGTGACCTTCTCCAAATGACCTCCAGTGCTCTCAGAGCCTGGCACAGGTCAGAGGGCACGGCCTCCCAAGCTCCCTCACGCGTCTCTCCGTTCTCTGGGCGTCGGCACGAGCGTGTTAAATGTAATCGTCGTCCACGGGCTCGCCGCGCGTGTCGCAGTAGTGGATGAAAACGACCACCACGCGCTGGAACACGCCCCGTCGCGTCTGCCGGCGTTCCGAGATCTCCTCGCCGACGGTCTCCATGCAGATGTCGGCGGACAGCTGGCCCTTACGCCGCGGGGCGTAGATAGTGGCTGAAGCAAGAGAGAGACAAACGCAGCGCAAATTAAAGCGGAAGGTTCTGGAGGCAAAATGGGTTACTCCCATTAGCACAGGTTAGTCATATTACGGGAGATGTGCTGAAAGCCAATGATCCAGATGCGTTACGCCAAAGTGTGTGGTTGAGTTTGGCTTTGTTTATGTACGCTGTGCAGAATCTATTGTTCCACCTGAATTCTGCTAAAGAATTCACAGAATCTGTCCTTAAAAACACACGTACAATCAGAAGTAAAACAACAACAACAACAAAAAAAAAGAGAGGACATTTAAAAACACGACTTCTCAAAGACGGACAGATCCTCCGTTGTCACGAGCGTTCGATAACCGTGAATAATAGCTAACTGCAAATAGCTCTGACAGTTTTACTGAACCGTTTTAAGTTTTGTTTTAGAATCGCGGCGCTTTCGGGCCACTTACTGCTCTCGTCGTCCTCGAAGTCATAACGGGCGTAGCCGTTGGGTGGGGAGGTGCGGAGAGAACGCAGCCACGGGAAGTCGGTGATCATGGAGTAAGGAGCACCGTCCACTACTCCTACAGAAAGGAGCGGAGATGGACGGAGACGCAGAGAGATGAAAGATGAGATTACATTACAGTACATACAGTACACAGGGTGTTCAGAGAATAAAGAACCAAATCCGTTCTATGAACAATAACATACACAGAGTGGCCGGGGGCTGATTAGAAACAACACTACACTGACACTGTTCATTAAGAATTAAATCCATCAGCCTCTACAGAGGACTTCCGACATGGGAAAGCAGATTTGGGAAATGCATGTAACTGTAATTCACACACACACACACACACACTAGTGAGAGTCTATTTATAGCAGAGAGGCCAGAGGATGTGTGGTGTTCAGGGACAGTCACAAAGGGCCAATAGCGGTTTCCTCTTACCCTCTAAAGTGTAGATGTCTCGCCCCCAGGGGTAGTTGGGATACTTCTTAACATCCTCTTCTGTCCGTGTGGCCTCAGGGAAGAACTCGTACTTGATGAGTTCTCTGTTGGGAAAGTTGAAGTGTTTGTTAATGGTGGCTTGTTGGGAAAAGGAGAGAGAGAGAGAGAAACTGGTGGGAGGCACTGAATGGCGCCCTCTGCTGTGTGCAGCAATGCTCAGACTACCAGCAGTCACAATCAAAAAGAGAAAAGAGCACCATCTGCTGGACAAAGCCTGCATTACCCTATCTGTATTATGAGGACTGCTATTCATAATGGGTTTGTGCTGACATTTTAGTGACACACAAGTGTTGGGGGTGGAGCTGTAACACTCCAAAAAATCAGCAATGTTAAAAAAAAAAAAAGAAATCCACAATAACAGCTGCTCCACAAATTTCTTTTTCACACAAACTGTAAATAGAATTAATTAAGGGGAGAGGGCCTGTCAGGGAAGGCGGACACACACACACACACACAGGTGTTGAAGTGATCAGTTATGGGTAGAAGGCCAAACTGTTCGTGCCTGTGTCACTCACTTCACTAGTGAATGTCTGTGTACTAAAAAAACAAACATAACCAGTCTTAAGTCTTAACTTACTGACACTATACCAGACAATAAACTGTCTTCACTTACTGGCCACTACACCAGACAATAAACTGTCTTCACTTACTGACACTATACCAGACAATAAACTGTCTTAAGTTACTGACACTATACCAGACAATAAACTGTCTTAAGTTACTGACACTATACCAGACAATAAACTGTCTTAAGTTACTGACACTATACCAGACAATAAACTGTCTTAAGTTACTGACACTATACCAGACAATAAACTGTCTTCACTTACTGACACTACACCAGACAATAAACTGTCTTCACTTACTGACGCTATACCAGACAATAAACTGTCTTCACTTACTGACACTATACCAGACAATAAACGGTCTTCACTTACTGACACTATACCAGACAATAAACTGTCTTCACTTACTGACACTATACCAGACAATAAACTGTCTTCACTTACTGACACTATACCAGACAATAAACTGTCTTCACTTACTGACACTACACCAGACAATAAACTGTCTTCACTTACTGACACTACACCAGACAATAAACTGTCTTCACTTACTGACGCTATACCAGACAATAAACTGTCTTCACTTACTGACACTATACCAGACAATAAACTGTCTTCACTTACTGACACTATACCAGACAATAAACTGTCTTCACTTACTGACACTATACCAGACAATAAACGGTCTTCACTTACTGACACTATACCAGACAATAAACTGTCTTCACTTACTGACACTATACCAGACAATAAACTGTCTTCACTTACTGACACTATACCAGACAATAAACTGTCTTCACTTACTGACACTATACCAGACAATAAACTGTCTTCACTTACTGACACTACACCAGACAATAAATGGTCTTAACTTACTGACACTATACCAGACAATAAACTGTCTTAACTTACTGACACTATACCAGACAATAAACTGTCTTAACTTACTGACACTACACCAGACAATAAACTGTCTTCACTTACTGACACTATACCAGACAATAAACTGTCTTCACTTACTGACACTATACCAGACAATAAACTGTCTTAAGTTACTGACACTATACCAGACAATAAACTGTCTTAAGTTACTGACACTATACCAGACAATAAACTGTCTTCACTTACTGACACTATACCAGACAATAAACTGTCTTCACTTACTGACACTATACCAGACAATAAACTGTCTTCACTTACTGACACTATACCAGACAATAAACTGTCTTCACTTACTGACACTATACCAGACAATAAACTGTCTTCACTTACTGACACTATACCAGACAATAAACTGTCTTCACTTACTGACACTATACCAGACAATAAACTGTCTTCACTTACTGACACTATACCAGACAATAAACTGTCTTCACTTACTGACACTATACCAGACAATAAACTGTCTTCACTTACTGACACTATACCAGACAATAAACTGTCTTCACTTACTGACACTATACCAGACAATAAACTGTCTTCACTTACTGACACTATACCAGACAATAAACTGTCTTCACTTACTGACACTATACCAGACAATAAACTGTCTTCACTTACTGACACTATACCAGACAATAAACTGTCTTCACTTACTGACACTATACCAGACAATAAACTGTCTTCACTTACTGACACTATACCAGACAATAAACGGTCTTAACTTACTGACACTATACCAGACAATAAACGGTCTTAACTTACTGACACTACACCAGACAATAAACTGTCTTCACTTACTGACACTACACCAGACAATAAACTGTCTTCACTTACTGACACTATACCAGACAATAAACTGTCTTCACTTACTGACACTATACCAGACAATAAACTGTCTTCACTTACTGACACTATACCAGACAATAAACGGTCTTCACTTACTGACACTATACCAGACAATAAACTGTCTTCACTTACTGACACTACACCAGACAATAAACTGTCTTCACTTACTGACACTATACCAGACAATAAACGGTCTTCACTTACTGACACTATACCAGACAATAAACTGTCTTCACTTACTGACACTACACCAGACAATAAACGGTCTTAACTTACTGACACTATACCAGACAATAAACTGTCTTAACTTACTGACACTATACCAGACAATAAACTGTCTTCACTTACTGACACTATACCAGACAATAAACTGTCTTCACTTACTGACACTATACCAGACAATAAACTGTCTTCACTTACTGACACTATACCAGACAATAAACTGTCTTCACTTACTGACACTATACCAGACAATAAACTGTCTTCACTTACTGACACTATACCAGACAATAAACTGTCTTCACTTACTGACACTACACCAGACAATAAACTGTCTTCACTTACTGACACTATACCAGACAATAAACTGTCTTCACTTACTGACACTATACCAGACAATAAACTGTCTTCACTTACTGACACTATACCAGACAATAAACGGTCTTAACTTACTGGCCACTAGACAATAATAACACAGTCTTCACTGAATGGCTGTTTAAACTGAGACTACACCAGACTGACATAGACCTCACTCACTAGCATATATTTAAACTGACACTATACCAGATGATAAGAGTCTTCACTCACTGGTCTATGTTCAAACTGACATAGGAGTCTTCACTCACTGGCCTGTGTTCAGACTGACTCTAGATCAGACTATAAGGGTCTTCACTCACTGGCCTGTGTTCAGACTGACTCTAGATCAGACTATAAGGGTCTTCACTAACTGGCCTGTGTTCAGACTGACTCTATACCAGACTATAAGGGTCTTCACTCACTGGCCTGTGTTCAGACTGACTCTAGATCAGACTATAAGGGTCTTCACTCACTGGCCTGTGTTCAGACTGACTCTAGATCAGAGTATAAGGGTCTTCACTCACTGGCTGATGTTGGCGATGGTGTCCATCCAGCTCCTCACGCGTACTTTGTTCCTGACGTTGGGGGGGTTGCTGAACTCGTGGATGATGCCGATGTGATAAGGGTACGGTCCACTGAACAGCCTCTTCTCCAGGGCCAGGGAGTCAATCTACACACGGAGAAACACACACACCAAACTCCCCAATACACCTTCTCCACCAGCAGTGTGAAAATACACATTATTAATAATAATCATTTTAAAAAACACGGTTCTGAAATCTACGCCGTAACGCTGCATATAAACAGCATTCTGGGTAAGTGTCTGCGTCGGCCGACAGAGGAAAGATGAGCCTTGTTTTTTTCACGCTTATTTTAGCCCTTACCTCAATGTTTGTCCATGCAAATATTTTAACCCGTACAAACCTATACACACAATTTAGTCATTCTGTGGAGTTTAATGGGCTTTTTTTCCCTAGAATGAGCTGAAAACCGACTTAAAGCAACGCTGGTCTACCATGTAATTAATAGCAGAGGCTGTGTCCTCGGTACATTTCCAAATAAACAGTTTTTACAATACCACACGGATATAAAAAAAGACCTAATTCTTGCCACTGCTTGGTATTTTGATTGATGTGTAATGTAGGTGACACCTCTCTCATAAGCCCAGACTTCTACACTCACCCAAACGCCTGAGAGACGTGAGCGGGTCGTAAATAACAGACACAGCCGATCCTGATACACAGCCCCATGTATTTTCTGTTTGTCAATTACTAAAGGATATTTATCACTAAAGGATACTGATAACTAAAGGATACTGATTACTGATTGATCACAGAAGGATATTGATTACTAAGGGAACATTTCGGGGCTGTGAGGATGATCATTTATGACTATTGACCACAGAAGGATATTGATCAGTAAAGGCTATTGATCACTGAAGGATACTGATCAGTAAGGGAACATTTCGGGGGTGTGGGGGTGGGCCTGACCTGCTGCATGGGCCTCATGTAGATGATGCGGTTTCTCTCCGGCGGCATTCGCAGGATCTGGTCCAGAACCTGCTCCATGTCCAGTTTCTTACACTGGGCGTAGTCAAACCGGTTCACAATGGGAGCGCTCTCCACCTTCAGGTGCTTCAATACCCTGCAGCGTGTCGCTGTGGAAAAAACAACAACAACAACAAATTAACAGCTATGTGTGACCGAGTCTGTCAGGAACATTAGGAGATCAAGACTGAGTTTGTTAGGGGTTTCGAGAGATCGAAGACCGACCTCTCTAAATAAGTTGAGCTGGACCTTACCGTGGACGAACATCATTTTGGGGCAGTCTTTGAGCACCAAGTCCGTAATGCCGCAGTTTGTCAGTGTGATTCCCACAAGGTTTTTGGATTTCAAAGTCAGCACCTGTGAGGTGAGAAGAAAATAAATGTAGGTTTGTCTCGCAGGCTGAGGTCCCACTGAACTTTGACTCTCACAGGGAGTAAAATCTGGAGTCATGCGCCCTCTGTGCTTTGACTCTCGTAGAGAGTAAATTTTGGAGTCACGCGCCCACCTGAACGTGATCGTCCTCTGTCACGGGGTCACTGGTGCTGGTGGATTTATCTGCTGTGCGTTTCCTCTTCACTGCCAGGCGGGGTTTGGGTTTCGACAACTCTACGAAGAGACAAACCAGCACAAACTCCCTCAGCTACCTCTGTGTTATTAACGTTCTTACTCCTGGGCCAGTTGGCCACGCCCACACAGACACCTTGTGGTTCCCTGGGCTCCAGCAGTGAGAGAGACCTCTATCTTGACATCTGTATTACAATACTCTTCACGGAGAAACCCGCGTGAGTAAACCATAAGGGCATACCCCTCTGAAAATATACTGCTTAAAATCGCAGTATGACCTCGTCCACCAATCTTTCCCATCCAGCCTTCTCTGTCCGAGACACAAAACAGTATCAGTGTTTAAATCCAGAATCTGAACCTTCTGGAACAGGACTGAGAAGAAATGCACTCGGTAGAGGGATGTTAACTAGGACAAGCACAAATCTTAAACTCAGAACACACTATACACAACACTACGCAATACATCACTGCACAACATACACAGCTTCACATTAAGCTTTAAAGTTGGGTCAAATAATCATCTTCTAACTATCAGAGTCTCTGATTTGTGACCTTGTATGGACAGTACTAACACACTCACCATGAGTTTGGTGTGAATATTATCTCTCTCCACAGCATAGCTCATGTGTTAAAATGTTGAGAATGGGCCTGCAGTCCAATGTAGAAACGTGTTACAGGTAAACTATGATATATATATAGATATAGGGAAGCGTTCAGCCACCCCAGTGAGAGCTCCATCTGTTCCTACCACGCTCTCAAAGGTCACACAACAGGTTTCGACCTATGACCAACTGTGCTTTCTGTCACACACACATGTGAGAACACGGTTAAACCCAAACCCGGGGACCGGACTGACCCGTCCTTCTCTCCTTACCGGACTCGCTCATCAGCGGAACCGAGGACAGCCTGCTGCGTGCGCGCGTCACCGGTCGCCTAGGAAACCCGTCCCTGGAGTTCCTGTGTGCGGGTTCCGCTCCCGCACTCGGTTCCGGTACTGACCCCGGAACCCTCTCGTTGTGTCTCTCAGACGATCCCTGAGTCCTGGGCGGGGCTTCTGTCCGCCCCTCCTCCCTGCTTGTCTCCTCAGAGCCAGGTCGTACGACCCTTCCGCTATCGCCCCCTGGTGGCTGATTCAGCCCTACTCGAGTCCTGCCCTCTGGGCCTTGGCGAGCTCGGCTGCAGGTGCATCGAGCCCTCACCGTCCCCTCCCCTCCTCCCGCCGCCCCGCCCTGCTCCTCCTGATTGGCCGAGTCTTCCCTCCATCGGATGGAGCAGACGCACCCCCCCGTGGTGCAGCCCCCGCCCCCCCCGGTGCCGTCTCTGGTCCCACGCTCAGGGTTCTCGGTGGCGGCCTTCATGTCGGCTTTGATCTGCTCGCTGGTCACCTGACACGCCTTCTCGCAGCTCGCCTCCTGGGGCGGGGCCCCTCGCCGACGCAGGGGCGTTTTCCCTTTACCTGTTACGACAGTCAAACGTAATCAGCTCAGTGCCGACGAAACACAGCACAGGTCCACAGTGCACATGCATCCAAACCAGGGCTCACACAGGCATCACTGAATGAAAATCAAGCACTCTTTTTTTCTAGCATCAGCTGTCCATTTTCAAGAACTCCACACAATACAGCCTGTTGCTGTATAGTCCAATTTCCAGCCATGCTGCCCTTTTGACGTCTCCCCTGGTCTAACACATCTGATCTAGTGAATCAAGCACTTGGTCATTATCTGATCAGCTGACTGAGGTGTGTTAGAGCAGGCAGAGATGTACAGTGTGAAAGAGCTACGAGACATCACCACCAAAAAAAAAAAAGAGAGAGAGAGAGAGAGAGAGCGAGAGAGAGGAAAAGAGATGAGGCAGTTCAACTGCTGTCTAGCTAAACCGTGGTTTTGTTCGTGGAGTTTGTACTGGATAGCAGATGTAGAGGCATATGTGTTTCCGTTCACTAGGCCATTGGTGCTTTGCCAACTCTTGTGTTTGGACAGAAAACGGATTTTAAATAAAGCGTTGGATGTTTTGAAGGCTCACTGCTGTGTGTGTGGGTGGCCAACTCCTGTGTGGGCTCCTTCTTCTCCCGTGTCTCTGCTTCATCAGCGTAGCCGAGCTGGGACCTGACTGGACCATCATCCTCCTCGCTGTCCGAATCCGACATCACCACAGGCTGCGTCTTCACTGCCGACTGTACTCCGCTGGGACCTGACACACACACACACACACACACACACACACACACAGGCAGAGAGAACAGAGAGGTCGAGCCAGACGTCTTAATCCTGTTGAAACGCTCTTTCATGCAGTTTCACGTCTCAGACCTGCTTGCTCTTCATCCATGTCCACTGCCTGGGTACTGGCCTGACTGGGATGCTGGGACTCCGCCTCCTGACTGGCAGCTACAACCACTGGCTCCGCCTCCATATTCTCTGGCTCCACCCTCTCCGCTTCATTCATCTCTGTGTGGGGAAATGTCAATCTCTCAGCGTACATAAAACACACACACACACACACTTAAACCTAACCTACATCCATGTTTACATATACACTTACACAAATGCGTACCTCTAAAAAACACGAACAGTACAATGATAGTGGGTATCATACAACGCCGTAATATCAGATAAGTATACATTTTGCGAGTATATACATCATTTATATGCCACTGTATTTCAAGCCGTGAGGGGGGAACTACCTTCGGGCTGGCGTGGTGGTTGTTGGGGTGCATTTTCCACCTGAGCGTTGTTGTTGTTGTTGTTTGGTGGCTGGATGTTTGCGTCATTGTTGTTGTTGTTGTTGTTCTGATGATTGTTGTTGTTGTTATTGTCGTTGTCATTGTTGGAGTTTTGGTTGCTGACCAGAGCGGAGGACACCCCTATTCCAGTACCCGCGCTGAGGCCCACGCGAGCGCAGCCCTACGGGAGACGAACGTCACAACCAAAACACACGGCCGTCAGCACACAGTGTTTACACCGCATACATCCACACGGCAGGAAAACTCAGCGCAAGCATTACATATGCCGGAAAAAAAAAAAGAAGTCATTTTTAGGACTTTAATGTCTGCATGAAGCATATTTCGTCTGAGACACAGTGGGGACCAGTAAAACGTCAATGGCCTGTCTGTAATCTGCCATGTGGGGTCTGAACACAGCTTCACCCAGTACCAGCAGACTTTTCCATGATGCAGGATTTGTCACTGGGCCAGTTTTCTGCGGCCCAGTCACAACCGTCCAACTGGAAACACGTCTTAACTGCTCTTTCTTACTGGGCAGATTTGACTTCTGACACATTTGAGAAACGCCACCGGACTGTGGAACGTCGTTCCCAGGTGTGTGTGTGTGTGTGTGTGTGTGTGTGTGTGTGTGTGCGTGCGTGCGTGCGTGGACTGCGTGGGGCTGACCTTGGGCGGCTCACGAAACATCTGGTCCAGAGAGATGAACTCCAGGCTGGGCAGCATCTCGATGAACTGGCTGAAAGACTCCAGTTTAATGGCGTGACAGCGAACCAGTGTCAGGTCCACCAACCGGCTCCAGCGAGAGTGATCTAGGACAACATCGATCACATCGATGTTAATCATAAACGCATCATTAGTTAACGCAGAGAGCAAAGCACAAATCACTGTTAATCATAAACACATCATTGGTTAATGTGGAGAGCAAAGCACAAATCACTGTTAATCATAAACACATCATTGGTTAACATAGAGAGCAAGACACTGTACAGAGTGAACAGCATCAGAGATCTCCTGTCAGAGACACCTGACGGATATTACACTCTGGTACACAAAGACAGCAGGACAGAGTGACCTATACCACAGTTATTCAATACAGCAAATAAAGAGAAAAAAATTCATCCAAAATATATCATTTGTATTTTTGAAATGTTTGGCATATTTCACAGATACTTTGGTATATGCAGAGGTAGACAAGAATGAAAACAATTATTATATGATAATGACAACTCCACAATTATTATTCATGCATATACATATACACACACACACAAACACACACATATACACAAACATGTGAGATCTAACAATGTGAGAACTAACAGGGAGAGGTTCTGCTCTGTTCCATATATGGACCACAGTGTGCACCTGCTGGTCTACAGTGGCTTTGTGTTGCTTGGCTGTGATTTTGACATTCAGAGACATAGGCACCCACAGTGACCCCTCTGAGATGCTTTCCTCTGAACATCACAGATGCACAGCTGTGTTTAACAGCCGTCTGCTCTGTTCTGGCTTTCTCCAAAGCCAAAGAAAGATGAAACATACACTAATCAGATCAAACTACTTTCATCCACTGTTCAGGAGTCTGTGTTCACTGTGAGCACGTGGTTCACTGAATGGATGGGTTTCGGAAAAAATCGACACCACGGACAGCAGTTCTGTAACGTTCACGGCGCACAGTTCGGTTAGAGACACGGCCACTGAGGTACTGATCCGGTTCTGTGGCTGGTTATTGTTTTAGGCTGCTGTCCTATTCACAGTCTGTCTATAACTGTCCATTGAAATGAACTGAAACGCATGTGTAGAATCCACTCACACTTCAAAATAAAGACTCGTTCTTCATTCTTTTCACTATTTCCATAAAACTGTGCTGAACAGCCCTACTCTGAAGATCTGTGCCGTTTTAGCTTTGATAGATTATAATATAAACAAACAAACAAAAAAAAAGTTGCTTTGCAGTTGGCGGATGAAACGGTCACATTAAACAACCAGCCGATGCTCTCTGTGCAGGAGAGCGTCTCTAGGAGAAGAGGAGTCCCTACCTGTGACCCAGCTATGTGGATTGTGCAGATGTGGGCAGTTGTAAATGACCAGGTATTTTATGGAGGGGAAGACTTCATTCACCGCCTTCATCCCGATGTCAGTAATGATCCCGGGGTTCTCGATCACGTCAGCCAGGCCGTACTTCACCAGCTCCGTATGGCTCATCTTACCTGCGTGGGAAAACCGAAGGTCTTCACTGGGCATCTCTCGGAACGACACACGGTTAACAAAAGGCAGGAAGAGATGACGCTCACGTTTGCTTTAAAATGTCTTCAGGTGTTTTCCAAATCCCTGGTTTTAATCAAGCTCTCGATCTGAGCTATTTCAGGGCCTTGTTTATCGTTTAAAAATGAGTGCACATCAAATCTACTCACACTGTAACAGAAACTCGTCGACGTATCCGAGGTGCAACGTCTCAAACTGGGGGAACTCCAGTTCCGCCATCTTCAGCGCGGAGAATACTCCATCTTTGGTTAGGGAAGGCTGGATCCGGACCTCGTGCAACCTGACAGACAAAATGATCTGACTCACAGCTCCTCTCGGAACAACGCTGGTTAAAACACAACGCCTGTGATCGCTTCAAACACAAATGAAAACACAGCTTTCCTCTCTTACCTCCGTGCAGCGGTGATGATGAGATAGCCCAGGTCGACTTCAAGCGCGTTTTTACAGGCACCAAATACGATCGTGTGCAAATTACGAAAACCCCCTGCGAAAACACGGACGTCTCAACGTCAGAACGACAAACAACCAACATCCCATTATCCTTCAGACTGCGGACCACGCTCATGTAACAACCCTGACCATCCTCCAGGCAGCGGGCCATCCCTCCCCGGGCCAGTGCCCCGGCCTTAACACCCTCCCCACCCCTCATCCGTGCTGGGGCAGATTCACAGGGCTCTTCTCACCTGACCTCCAGCTGTCCTCCACCACGTGCTGAATAAGTCCCCCCAGGAAAGGCACCCTAACCAGCTCCAGCTGCTCCAAGTTACGGGCGGAGGCCAGTCCCGTTACCAAGGGAACATACTTCAAGGAGTTTGTGGGGCCGGCGCAGTTTCTCATGACGAACGTTCGCAGACTCACGCACAGAAAGTCTTTGAAGGGCTGCGGCCTGGTGAGACGAACCCATTTCAGGTACAGGTGCCGTAGCATTGATATACACGGGATCTCTGGCACGTTCACCCCTGCGATACCACAGACGGTAGATGACCTTAGATTCACCTGGACACTCAAACGCAAATGATTTTTTTCCTTTTCGGTAGGGTTGGGGCAACTACCACTTACCAACGAGATGCAGAGTCTGGATTTTAGCTGCGACGGGAATAGTGAGTTTGTTCTCTGGAGGAATGGGAAAAGCCCCATTCCGGTTCCTAAACTTCCCTAAGATGTGGACCTGAGGCATGTAGTTCCAAATAGCCTCCACCAGCTCCAGGTGAGACGTCTCCACCCCCTGAAACAGGCACAGGCATTGCATTTAATCCACTAATTAACAAAACTGCATTAACCTAAAAAACAGTCTGTTAACGCATCTAGCGCCAAGCTCCTAAATGAGTCCGAACTGCAGAACACTCCAGTGGAAACGGTGGTGCACCTATAGAGTACATTTGTGTAAAAAGAATTGTAATGTTCTCACCAGCAGGTTTGGACAGGCCTGCAGGGCCTCCAGAACACCAGGTATACTGAAAGCTTCGTAGCCCCTGACTCTCCTTCTCTCCAGGTAGCGTGGATGGAGGCCATACAGCTGCTCCAAGTCCGGCATCTTCTTTAACAGCATGAGAAAGCTGGAGTCTGTGAACCCTGTTTTAAAGTCCCAGACGTGTAAACGGGCGTTGAGCTTGAATGTGTTCACCTCAAAACACCAAAATAACTCTCCAATAGACTTCATTTTTCACACCAAGTGTCTAGTTGCTGACCAAACGTAGAACATCCACAAAACCTACTGTGGAAAATAGATATGTGCTTAATGGCTCCTACTATAAGTTATGACAAGTTAACATCTTCACGTGTCCCCATATTTGGCAGGTCAAATAGCACAATCTACTAAAACACATCAGGGGGGTGTTCCAGAAAGCAGGTTTAGTGAAAACTCAGAGTTAGTCGTAAATCTCCTAACAGAAGAGCCTTATGGCTTTGTTTTGCTAGGAGAATAAAGCCATAGAGCTTTTCTATTAGGAGGTTTACTACTTACTCTGAGTTAACTAACTCTGCGTTTTCACTAAACCTGCTTTCTGGAACACTCCTCAGTATGTAATCAGTGAACCAGTTCACTGGACCTTTCCACTGCAGTAACACCCCGAACAACTCAACCCAATTCGTTAAAACAGTGCTGTCATTCTGCATTGACCTAGAACTCATCCTTCTGCTCTGTCAGTGGGCGCTGTGCCTACCTGATGGCATATACTCCCACCAGCGGCCTGCACACAGGTCCACCACCTTCACCACGCGCAGGTACAGCGTCACCGCCTCACGCAGTTTACGAGACAAACACTCCATACACATAATGTCCTGCATGGGCAGGTAACTGTGCAAGACAAAAAGGGAGTTCAGTTTTATCACGATTGCGTCACGTCACAACGTCCGGGCTACATAACGTCTCACCTTTTCCGGCTTTAAAAAGAAAAACGGTTTATAGGCACTGTGCTTTCAGAAATCACAGGACGCATTTAAGAAGCATGTCCCGTGTCTCTCTTAGAGGCGGCTTGTGCCAGCGTTTCGTTTTAAAGGTTTAATCTCTAGGACTAACCGGAATATGTGGCAGAGGACCTCATGGGAGAGTTCGTTGATGTAATCCTTGGGTTCCTCTGGTTTGACAGGGTTGTGTAGTCCCCCTCCCAAGCTCTGCGTTTTGGTAGACTTCCGCCTTGGCCCCATCATGTCCAGGGCAGTGAGATACTCAGACTGGGGAAGGCAACACACCCACTCCCTCACACCCTCAGCTGTTTTTCCTCAGGCATGCGCGCGCACACACACACACACACTCACACAGTCTCGTGTCACGTCTATAGAAGGACAGATCTCCTGGAAGATCAAGAAAAGACCAACAGACACTTCACATATTTAACATTACAGAAGATTACGTTACACAGATTAATCTCGACCGGATGGTACAAATATCGCATTTCTTCCACTGAAACAAGAAATATGTCGAATTTTATGAGAAATATCACAAGTTATTTGAAAGAACACTCAAATATTAGTCCTATGTATGGATTGGGGTACTTTTTTTCAAGTCATCAACGCTATAACGTTATAACGAAGTAACGGTTACACAAATACCTTAGAAACAAACCAGAAAGATTTCTGTAACGATCTGTGTCAGCACAGACGTACCAACACAAGTCAGCTGGCAAGTTAGCAAGACTATGTGAAAGCTGAAAAGCAACCAGAAAAGACGCAGAAATTGAGTCCGAGTATTTAAAAACATTGGGACATTACACGTTTTACTACCGAGTTTAGGACAGACTAACTGTCTATTAGCTACAGTCCGTACTGACTAACGCATTTAAAAGGATGACACAATTGATATGAACTAAACACAACAGGCTGTTTACAGCTAGCTGGGAAGCTAGCCAGCAAGTTAAAGACAAAACGCTGTAGCAGCATCAAACCGGTGAGCACAGCACAGGCATATTGCATAAATGCTAACAACGCAAAACGTCCATCTCCTCAACTACTGGTTACACACGAGGAAAACGGTGCCATCAGTTCCTTTCCAAAACAGCGTGGTCACGTTTGCTGGGCAGATATCGGGTGAGATTACTATGCGGGTAAATCTAGCTAGCATGTGCTAGCACTTCAGTTAGGAAACAGGGTTGATGACTGGCTAGCTTACCTAGCTAAGCTATCAAGCTACATCCCCACCCGTGTTCAGTGCAAGTTAGCAAGGCCTTTTTGTAGCAGGTGTGAAATAGCTTAGGATGAATGTCCACCGCTGTCAATTATCTAACTTGATCCGGGAGTGAATCAGGATTGGTAAACCCGTGCCGTTCAGGATTAACGCACGTCAAGAAACGATGCGGACAGAACCCTGGCTGACTTTGTTGATCTGTGACTAGCCCCAAATGCTCTCTTGTGTAGCTCATAGACGTACTTCCGCCATTACCATTGCCACCCCGCCCCTTTACATGACAGTGACCAATTGATTCGCTAAACTTCAGTAGAGGGGATTATAAATGGGTGGAGTTACTCCCCTTCAGACAGAACCACAGAATTATGAGTTAAATGAGCCTTTAGGTTAAAGATCCTGAAATGAAAAGAACCGTCCTTTCTGTAGCTGCCCTTGGCTGGATTCCTTCATAAAGTCATCAGTGATTATTTGAAACTGATTATAAGTTTGAATTAAAATGATTTCTCCCTGTCACACATGGAACGGTTTTTTTTCTTGATCTGATTTTTCTTAATCCTAATTCTACTTTTCTGTCTCTATAATATCTTTAATTCAGTATTTTGTTTATACAGAGAATCCATGAGGTGTCATTAACACAAGGCGTGATAGCAAACTGGTAGCAAACTTTTGATAACGGTGTCAAAAAAGGTAGCTCCATTATGACTTGATTCAGAGCTCCACTAGATGGCATGATTCCTTTCCATTTCGGAATGGATTTTTTTTTTTTTTTTTTTTACCTGACTGTAAAAGGCTCCAAGTTTTTTTCGCCTGCTCAAACTCTTCCACAAAGTTGTACTTCGATACTTCCTATGGACGGGTCATATAAGAGGTGTCCTTGTATTGCTGTAAAGGTCGGTAAACTGGCACAGAGGGGGGTTGCCTTACGTCTAGTGGGTGTCGTGTAGGCGGTGATTTGTTGGCGCGGTTATGCGGGGGGGGGGAGTGGACGCAGGAAATGGCCAAGAGTAGTGCTGACCCTTTAGTGTAACTCTGCCCCAGTATTAATACCCTTCAAATCCTGTTGGGAATATTTATCTTCTTTCCTGGTGTTGAAAAGCACAACTTGATTTTCTCATTGCATTCCTGGGCCCGTTGAACTAACAGTGGACGGAGGCCAGGTTAGGGAGGGAAAAAAAGAGACTCCACATTGACTCAAATGGCATTTCGATTTTTAACTTTCAATGAAAATGAAGAAGAGCCATTTCTTGTATGTATGAAACGAGTGTGCAATAAGAGTTTCCAATAAAATATTACATTGCGGAAGACATAAAGTGAACACCACTGGTTTGCCAACTGCCATAAAATTTTGATGATGATGAAGAAGAAGACCAATAGGAAAATCATTTGTTTATTACAAAAATATCATCATCGTACACTTGTATGAGCACCAGAGTAAACTGTAGCGTGCGGTACTTCTCAGAGAAAACTGTATAGGTTACGAGCACATCGTGACCTATAAGGACAGCTGAACAGGATATGGACAAACAAACGAATCTTGGGTTCTGAGGAGGTCCGGACCCGTGTGCGAGGCCAGACCCGTCAGAGGGTACGATAACATCTCTGTGCTGTTGACTGAACATTACTTCTTTGTTTGTTTGCTTGTTTGTTTGTTTCATAATATCTACAAGTACAACATATTAATGATAAGCCAAATCTGATGACAGAGCATTTAAAAGTGATCAGGCTCGATGAAAAAAAAAAACCATAGTTCCAACATGGGCCTAAACAAATACAGTTACAAACATGTCATAGAGTCGGCTGCTAATGCAGGTCATGTTTGTATGATTTAGCTGAGCCAACTCTATGATTCAGAACTATTCCAGCATATTGATTTCACTGACACATATGTGCTAAGTAATAGTAAGACTGTACTTATCAGATAGCTGAGTTGAGAATATATAAAAATGATATATATCTGTGAATACTAAAACAATAGGAGCCCTTTCAGCCTGCATTCCATCCATTTTCCTAGACAAATATTCCATTCATTTCAAAACATCTCTTCACAAAAACCAAAATAAAACAACAAAGACAAACTAAAACGAAAAAGAAAGAAAGAAAAAAACCCAAAACAAAACACCACAGTCTGTGCTGCTAATTCACAACTAAAAGTTAAGGAATATTTTGTAAACAGTATTGCTAGTGCTGTGCTAGCACCTGTAGCAGATATTGTCACAGTTAATTTCAAAGTTGAATTTCAGAGGCACATCTCGTAATATATGTTGACATGGAAACAAATGTCATATTTCAATAAAGCATATTCCCTTTTGTGTGTGTGTGTGTGTTTTTTTTAAGGGCAACATAGAAATAGTCCACCTTGACTGTCCAAAAACATCCGCTTGTGATGGCTTATTTTATGAAGAGTAAAACAAAGAAAATATGGCAGAGAGAGAATCTAGAGATGGGTCCATTGCAAACACTGATGAGCCTTTTCACTGTGCCCTGAGACTCTTCCAGAAAGACTGAAGTATTTCCCCCTCAAAAAACCCCCCCCCAAAAAAACGGAAACTCAGTATCGCCGGTCCGTGTTTATTCTGTCATTAGCAGTGCTGGTCATGGATAATAGAGAACTTTTCCAGATCCAACCTTGCCTGGTTCTACAGTGCGCTTACGGCCCTTTGGTCGGACGGCCCGTCCGTTGCTCGTGCTCTGAGTCGGGGGCAGCAGCATTGACTTGGAGATAAAGCTACAGAGAGCTGGTTAGCACTGGTAGTGGAAATGCTGATGGACTTTGCCGTCCATGTGGGCGTGGGAATGCATGTGAGTGTGGGTGTGCATGTCCGTGTAAACCTTGGGGTAGAGTTTCGGCTGGCCGTTTAACGCCGCGGGTCCGATCCCCGCGAGTCTTTGGTTGGCGACGTCGGGGCCGATGCCGCAGGGCACGACGGGGGTCTTGTCTAAGGGAGGGTGATGGTCTCGATGGGGGATGGCGCGGGGGGGCAGAGCGCCCTGTCGCCGGCGGCTGTGGCACAACCAGAGCACGATGGTGCCCACAATGAGGAGGGCAGCGGCGGGGATGCCAATGATGAGGGGCCAGGGCAGCCCGGAGCTCAGGTGAGGGGGGGTCACAGTCTTCTCCACCTGGGGGTCTGGAAACAAACAGAATACACCCTCAGTGTCAGACAGAGACAGACCAGCAGCTTTAGTCACTGTAGTTAAGGTTTAATAACCACTTAGCCACTTTAATAACCATCAAGTTTCATTCAGGGACAAGAAGACTCAAAAATACATTTTGTAAAATGCCAAAATCTTGAATAGAGCTGCCTAATGAGACTTTGAGACTTTTCACAATTGGATAACAAGCATAGGGCACACCCTCACTCCTCCATCACACAAGACTATCTCAATCAATATACACAGTGCCCTCTCACTCTTACATCACACAAGACTATCTCAATCAATATACACAGTGCCCTCTCACTCCTACATCACACAAGACTGTCTCAATCAATATACACAGTGCCCTCTCACTCTTACATCACACAAGACTATCTCAATCAATATACACAGTGCCCTCTCACTCCTACATCACACAAGACTATCTCAATCAATATACACAGTGCCCTCTCACTCTTACATCACACAAGACTATCTCAATCAATATACACAGTGCCCTCTCACTCCTACATCACACAAGACTATCTCAATCAATATACACAGTGCCCTCTCACTCCTACATCACACAAGACTATCTCAATCAATATACACAGTGCCCTCTCACTCTTACATCACACAAGACTATCTCAATCAATATACACAGTGCCCTCTCACTCCTACATCACACAAGACTATCTCAATCAATATACACAGTGCCCTCTCACTCCTACATCACACAAGACTATCTCAATCAATATACACAGTGCCCTCTCACTCCTACATCACACAAGACTATCTCAATCAATATACACAGTGCCCTCTCACTCCTACATCACACAAGACTATCTCAATCAATATACACAGTGCCCTCTCACTCCTACATCACACAAGACTATCTCAATCAATATACACAGTGCCCTCTCACTCCATCACACAAGACTATCTCAATCAATATACACAGTGCCCTCTCACTCCATCACACAAGACTATCTCAATCAATATACACAGTGCCCTCTCACTCCATCACCCAAGACTATCTCAATCAATATACACAATGCCCTCTCACTCCTACATCACACAAGACTATCTCAATCAATATACACAGTGCCCTCTCACTCTTACATCACACAAGACTATCTCAATCAATATACACAGTGCCCTCTCACTCCTACATCACACAAGACTATCTCAATCAATATACACAATGCCCTCTCACTCCATCACACAAGACTATCTCAATCAATATACACAGTGCCCTCTCACTCCTACATCACACAAGACTATCTCAATCAATATACACAGTGCCCTCTCACTCCTACATCACACAAGACTATCTCAATCAATACACACAGTGCCCTCTCTACTGTAGAGCTGTACACATGAGGTCCGGAACTCACCTGGAAGCACGGTGAGGTAGGCACTGCGGAAGCTGTAACCCATCGTGTTGGCGCCCAGGCAAATGTACATGCCTGCGTCCTCATCCCGTGCCTTGATGATAGCTAGCTTATTGAGGTAGGATCCGTCGGGCCTGGACCAGACGTCGCCCGTGGGTAGCACCACAAAATGGTGACCGCCCACTTCTAGAGTGGAGTTGTAGCGTCCCTCCGTGCCTGGGTCGACACGCTTCAACCACTGGATGACAGGTTTCACATCGCTGTGGACTTTACACTGGAAGGAGGCGGTGCCACCAAACTCCACTGTTGTGTTGACTGGGTGTGTGCCGGTGAGAATGGGTTTTGAATTGGTTCGCTCTAAAACAAACAACAGATTCATTAGAACCATGAATCAAAGCAGTGCAAGCACACAACTGGATCCCCAACTGCACTCTGACATGCAAACACACACACACACACACACACACATTCACAGACACACACATACACACACTTGACATCCAACATGAAGGCAAAGGTTTGAACTGACAAACAGGCCTCATAAAGATGCATTAACCAGCATAGCTGTCCATATTAATGTTGATTATAATTTGAGGACTGGACTATTATAAAGGCTGCTATCAACGCCGTTTAATTACTGTGTGTATTTTTTTTGTTTGTTTGTTTGAAAAGGTCTTACACTCACCGATGACATCCACTTTGTAGGTGGCATTGATGTGCCCGGCTGCGTTGGACACGTGGCAGGTATACTTGGCACTGTCCTGAGGCTGCAGGTTCTTCAGCGTTAGAGTCCACTGCGGCCGCTTGCCCTGGCGTGCCGGCGGCAGACGGGTCTGGTCCTTCCACCACGTGATGACCGGTTCCGGGTTCCCGCTGGCCAGGCACTTCAAACGCACAGAGCTCCCCACGGGCTGCTCCAGAACCCGACGCCGCATCTTGGTGGGCTGACTGAACCGTGGCTTCACTGAGGAGAGAGAGAGGAGTGCAGACACTTACACTACACAGCAGAGAAAACAACCAAAAAATGACAAACATGAGAGGCTGAGTCATACTCGTACAAGTGACATACTGTTGTCAGTATCTGTATTTGATTAATGTTCAGCTCTCCCAGCACTGCCAGAAACACAAGCATATTTATATATATATATATAATTTTTTATTACAACATAAGAGCGGCCTGAAGGTAACTTAAGTGCCATGGAAGTCATGAAGGACAACGCTGTCTGGTTTGTGTGACTCACCCCATGGTCGTCCCGTCGGGTCCTGTAGACTGAGTTCAGAGTTGGCCTGTTCCTCTGTCGCAGGGGATTTATCCTGGGGCTCAGCGGTGTCATCTGAACAGACACACACACACACATCACACACACACACACAGACACACACACACACACACACACATCACAACACAAACACACACACACACACATCACAAACACACACACATCACAAACACACACACACACACACACACACACACACACACACACATCACAAACACACACACACACACACATCACAAACACACACACACACACACACACACACAGACACACACACAGAAACACAGACACACACACATCACAAACACACACACACACACACATCACAAACACACACACACACACACACACACACACACACATCACAAACACACACACACACACACACACACACACACACACATCACAAACACACACACACACACGCACACACACACACACACATCACAAACACACACAACATAAGACTTAGATTTTCCCTCATTGGCATGCTCTGCCCAAACGCATTAACCATCCTGTTCCACTGCGCAACAACGGGCACATCAGACACACCCTGGCATTGAGCCGGCGTGAAGGTCACTGAGGTTTCTGTGGAAGGCAGAACCTGGGGAGCACAGGTTCAGAATCAGAGACCAGGGACACCTGGACCACTTATCTGAAGCGTTCACAAGCTTGTGCAGGTATTTCAGACATGAGACAATATTTCAAAATAAAGAAACCGTAGCGAAACGTGACGACAGCACAGCAGCTGTGATAGCACAGTGCTGAAGGAAGCAACAGGAGGTTGTGGGTTCAAAACCCTGGCATAAAGGATCACAGTCTGAACGGCCCCCCTGACCTCAATGTTACACCAGAGGTGTGTGACCTCTGACCTGTAAAGTGACCTCTGACTTATAAAGTAACAATTGGTACTCTGCATTGGTGCGTCAGAGGAATGAATAAGAACAAACAACAGTTTGATACGTTCCATGCTATTTAAGTGACTTAAATATCATAATAATAAAAAGCATTTTCAGTTTTACCTAAGCCAAAGAGACAATTGTTAAGAGTGGTCTTACTCCACGGAGACTTTTGTTGACTTGTTCACGGCAGGGGAGGAGTATATATTCGGTGTGTATATCTGTCCGTTTCAGAGTGGATGGAATGAAAGCTGTGTGATAGTGTTTCAGGTTTATGACACAGGTAACTTTAAACCTCAAACCTCCCTTGAAACTTCAGTAGCCCTGCATGCTTCATCTGACAACCAAAAATACCTCCCCTCTCCACTCTACCACAAAGCATTGTTTAAATATTGCTTCATAAGTCAGCGGTCAGCGGCTGCTTTAGCGACGTGAGCTCTTTCATCTCTGGCCGCAGTTTTAACGTCTGTAACTGGTGTGTTGTGGATCTGCTGAAGGATCTGACGGGTCACTGCTGAGGGCTAACACTAGCTCTTATTTATTTGCAGTGCTCCGAGATCCAACAGAACCCCTCTGTGCGAGAAAATGAATGATACTTCATGCTAGATCAGTAAGAGTGCGAGAGGCGTAGAAATGTGTGTGTGTGTGTGTGTGTGTGGTGTATTTTTTTTTTTCTGTGTAGGTCTTATGAAGTTTTACAGCTCTGTGGGAACGATAACCAGGCCGGGACTGTGTGTTATTCCAGTGGGGGTTTGTGAGTCGGGAGTGAGCAAACACTGCCATATTGTTTCTTCTCTCAAGTTTCCACACTGTTTAAGACATGACGGCGTGTTGACTTAACCCCGAGCAGGAAACCAATTAACTGACTTTAACCTAAACTGCGTGGAAGGAACTGAGAAGCCCGCTTTGTCTGGCACCGCAGCCTGGCATGGCTCACAGGAATGCACAGAGAAACTATTCTACCCATCCTCCGTGGTCCAGCTCTGAGGACGCTCTTATAAATATAGCTATACACAGAGTCACAAACACACCAGAACAACATTTCTGTGTACAGGATGCTCAGTCACGCTCTTCACCTGAGCCACGGTAAACAACACCGTACGAACTTACAGGAAAAACATACAAATCTCATTCAAGTGACGCATAAATCAGCGATCAGCTCATGTCCACACACAGAGCCAGGTAACACAAGCCTTCAGTTTACAAGAAAAAAAAAAAAAAAGAACTGTTTAGGAAACAGCTCCTGTCAGATAATTCCATGACGCTGAATTGCGTGATTGAAAAACATTTCAGTGTCATGAAGAGAGAAACATGGTCCGCTCCAGGTGCGGACAGTGAAAACTGATGAATTCCGTCGCTCCCCCGCTCTTAGTCTGGTCCTCAGGCTGTATGTCTACGTCTACTGCTGAGGCTTTGTCTCTGCTAATCCCTACTCTCCCAGTCTGGGCGTCACAGCCAGCGGACGCACCCTGGTTCTGAACACACGAGCTGAAAGAGGGTCCGATCCAAAGCCAGCAGAAGTGCTTTCGCCAGTCACGGCTCCATTGTTAACATTGGCAAGGGGATCAGAATACAGAAGTACAGCTTCTGGCGTTCTGCGTAGGGCTTTTGGGAGGCAGTGAGGTGGAATCAGCGTGGATTTATCAGGTCTAAAGTAGTCTTATCCAAGGCTCATTCCTGAACTTTCCTAGCTGATGGCTGGGGGATGTTTTCTCTAAACAGGTGTCCGGAGAGAGCGAGAGAGAGAGAGAGAGAGAGAGAGAGAGAGAGAGAGAGATAGAAAGGGGGGGGGGGGGGGGGCAGATGTTTTCATTGACAGAGCTGTGGGGCTGTAGCTCGGGTCTGGACAGAACGTAGCGGCGAATCAGCTCATCACACACATGTTTGTAATGAACGTGTGAATGCTAAACATCTACATAAACTCAAAGAGTCAATTACAGCGGCTGACTAGACTGACTGGCAGTGAACCCTGCTATGCCTGAGGATGGATGTCTTGGCTCCGTTAGCTCCGGTTGGAGGTGGGAGTGGAAAAATGACGGCAAAGCAGCTTTGGAGTGAAGGACAGGGGCCTCACTTTCCTTTCCTGAAGGCCCAGACACACACACACACACACACACACACACATTGGAGTTGGAGACGGCAGGTCTGGACCAGAGCTGGGTAAAAGCACTCCTTGCACCCACCTTTACAAATGCTCCTCGTGTGTTTATATGGTCTCTCTGTATTATTTTTTCCTACTGGGAAGAAGTTGAAAGCTTTGCCCTCAAAAAGGCCCATTCTCCATTCATACCTGCGCATGTACGCAACATGCCAGCCTCTCCGTCACGGGGCTCCCGATTCTGACGGAGTCCGAAATCAGAAAAAAAAAAAAAAAAAGCAAAAACAAACAGGGCATCATAAATGGATCGGAATTTCGTCTGCGATTCCCATCAGTGAGGGTACATCTGAATAAAATAAACACCAGCAGCAAAACAATCCAGAGAGATTACGAAAAGCATCTCTTTTCTTTTTTTTTGCTGGAATTGTGATAAAACGGGAGATTGTTGGGTAACACAGCTCTTGCCTCTGTCGTGTTAGTACCGGCGCTATGGTAACAGTTCCAAGGTAACAGTTCACTTCTAACTCAAACCATGTACATTACAGTCCAAATCAAAGGCAAACTGAGCCAAGGTGATATGATACCCATGGTAATATTTAGGCAGAGGCCATGCAGAAAGGCGAGGGCTGCCTTGGCTTTTACTCCAGTCCTTCTTCAAAGCACCTTCTTTACTCTCTCCTGAGTGAGCCGCAGACCTATGAGTTTATATACAAGTTGTAAAACCCCCCCCCCAAAAAAACCCTCACATATTCTCACTGTTGAAGGTCTCGTCAGGTACGAGAAGCCAAATGAAATAACCGGAAGGAAAATAAATATGTTTGATATCCCTTTTCAATGCTGTACTTTGACCCGTTGCTCTAAGTAAGACGCGCTTTGAAGAGTTTCTGATGTGTTTGAAAAACGGTCCTGGTGTATCTGGCTCAGGGTGGTTTGGTTCCTGTTTGCCTTGATGTCGATTGAAGCCAGAGGGTCAAATTAGAGGGCGTTGGTGTAAACGCAGCATGGGAGACACAGAGGAGAAGAGGAGAGAGGGTAATTAGTAGTCTCCCTGTATCTTTTATAGAGCCATAAGCACTTTGTAGCGTCAGGCATATGGCGACTCGGGAGGAAATAACCCTCGACCTACGCCACCTCCGCTGTGTGTCTGTTTTTTTTCTTTTCTTTTTTTTTAATCTCTGTCGTGAGGGAGGCGTGGCCAAGTGCATCCAACGGGGGCGGAGCTAGCATCCAGCCTGTCTAATGAGCTTAATGAAAGGCTCTTTAATGTGCAACACCATCCAAGGTGGATAATTTTCATCCTTCCTGTTTCACTGAAACCTCAGCAGCTGAGAGAGAGAGAGAGAGAGAGAGAGAGAGAGAGAGAGAGAGAGAGAGATTAAGAGAGAGAGAGAGGGAGAGGGAGAGAGAGAAAAGTTGTGTGGTTGGCCACACAGAGAATCCCCTGGGTCTTCTGTGGCTCTGTTCGCTTACAAAAAGTTGAGATGGAGGTTGGGAGCAGAGTGTGGAAACGGTTCCATATTTCTCACACCCAACACTGATTGAATCTGTTTGTCTGTTGCTCAGCTGCATCCTAGACGTGTGTTTAAATGCTACAGCAGAAGACAGTGATGGAGAGACAGAGAGACTCTTCTTCTTCTTCACTCTCCTATCAACTTCCATGTCCCAAACTCTTTCTGTGTGTGTGTGTGTGTCTTTCTCTGTTCAGCTTAATTTGATGTGAGGCTAGAATGGTTTCAATTCCATCAAACATCCTTTCATCTTTGTTTTTTTTATTTTTTTCCTTTTTTTTTTTTTAACAAAGGGCTTTCTTCTGCTACTCCCAAGCATGGATTCATTTGTGTCCATATGTGTGTATGCTTTGAACTTATCCCACATTACTTCCCTACAATGAAGAGGATGGGGGGGGGACAACAAAAAAAAAAAACAAGCGCATTGTGAATTCTTCGTGTTGTGCAACTCTGCCTCACATTAGCATTAAAAATGAAATCGCTGTCACACTAGCGTAAAACTGATCGAAATCAGCCGCTGCCTCTCTTTTGCATGTCTTCCCGTTTTCACGGCGGCCCTGTCTCTCGCTTCTGTCGTATCGAACCAAATAAATACCGCGTGTCGTCAGGAGCTGTCTCCCCCTCCTCCCTGAACGTGTTCCTGCCTCCTGAGCGCTGCCTCTCAGACGCTTTAATCGGACAGACTCTGAAAAAATGTATTAACCAAACAAGGGTCTGTCACGGAACACGTGTGTAAATCAGACTAAATATAAACAGGAGCCTGACTGCAGAAAGAGAGAGAAGAGTGAGGCTGCAGTGTGTGTTGTGTGTGTGTGTGTGTGTGTGTGTGTGTGTGTGTGTGTGCGCGTGCGTGTGTTCAGACCACTGTGTGTGTGTGTGTGTGTGTGTGTGTGTGTGTGTGTTCAGACCACTATGTGTGTGTGTGTGTGTGTGTGTTCAGACCACTATGTGTGTGTGTGTGTGTGTGTGTGTGCGCGCGCGCGCGTCTGTGTGTGTGTGCGCGCGCGTCTGTGTGTGTGTGTTCAGACCACTATGTGTGTGTGTGTGTGTGTGTGTGTTTTCAGACCACTATGTGTGTGTGTGTGTGTGTGTGTTCAGACCACTGTGTGTGTGTGTGTGTGTGTGTGTGTGTGTGTTCAGACCACTGTGTGTGTGTGTGTGTGTGTGTGTGTGGGTTGTAGGCCTTCCCTGTCATTTCTCAGCATCACGTCTATAACCCCAGCCAGGCCACCCCTCCCTAGACTGTGTGGTACGACGCCACAAGCCTTCTCTAATGCAATAATAAAACTACACTGTGGTCTCAAACCGATAGCCTGGCTACCCTCTCGCAGGCACCTCCCTCCCCTCCGCGTCCCTCCAGAAGTCTAAACCAGCCCGTGAATGTAATTTGGACACAATTAACCATTTAGGTGAGCAGGACGCGGGCTAAACTGCAACACATGTAACCCTCTGCGTGCAAACAAAGAACAAAAGGTGACTGTTGGAAGCACTCCATCGCTCACTCCATAAACCGAACAGCCCAAACCTCCGTCTGACCCAAAAGCCACGGCTCCCTCCCACAGTGACACCAGGGCTGCTGGCCCAGATCGGCCCGAGAAAACCAGCAGAGCAATGCAATGTAGGGAAGCGGGAAGTGATCCCTGTAAAATAAAAAACTTAAGGGGGAAAAAAAAGGGGGAGCGTATGGGAAAAGAGGGCATATGATTCTGTGTGGCCAGGGAAGCAAGAGGAGCACATGGGGATTGTGTTTACAGGGCTGGTCATCGAGCCAAGGACTTGTTGGCATTCAGGGGCCGTGCGCTGATCTTAGCGAACTGCTACCTCCAGTTTCCCATAATTCAGCTCTAGCTCTAGCTATCGGCCGTCGCCCTTTGTGTGGGCCATTAGCACTAACGGCTTTAGACCGCTCTGGATGGGTCCAGAAGGAGGTGGGGATGTTTTTCAGGCTCCTGGCTAGGAGTTGCTGAGCACTGTCAACGCATGCAGTGTGCAGTGTGTAGTGTGCAGTGTGCCTTTAGAGCAGCAGGTTACCATGGGGTCCGACAGGCAGGGACGCCACTGGGGGTGTGATACAAGTAGGGCCAAGGGTGTAGTGCGCAGGCCAAGGTGTTGTGGGACGCTGGAGCCAAAGAGACATAACAGTGTTCTGACTGATGGGTCCCTCAGCCCCATAGGAAGCTGAGAATGAGTGTGGACAGGGGTCAGCACCGAGCCAGAGGACAAGCAGTCCCTCTGCTCAAAACCTCCGACAGCTTCCAAATGTCATAAACCTCTTTGACTAAATACCGTTTTTTATGGCTACGAAGTTCAAAAAGTTCAATGTTTAAAAGCCTCACGGCGCACGGGGCCGACACGTGATGTCGGTAAACGACCCAACGCGGCGTTTCTGCTGTGTGACATTAGAAACCGCGTTTATTTTTATTGTTAAAGCAGAGCAAGCAGCTGCAAAAAGCTGCCCTTACGCTGTTTACGTTTAATACCTACAAGCTTTTTTTTTTTTCTTTTCCCTCATGTGTGTGTAAAACGTGGGAACGGTTTGGAGAAAAACATGTTTCTATTTATGCTTGTGTACAGCAAAGAACAAAAAAAAAAAAAAAAAAAAAAAAATCCAACCAAAAAAAAAAAAAAAAGACCCCTGTGTTTTCTGTGTGTGTGTAGTCAGAGTGAAAATACTATGCCTCAGTCATTACCTCAGCCTGGGTATCACAGCCAAACATTTACACCAGTCTGTCAGTGGCCAAGTCTGACAAGGCCCTGACTATCAGTCAAAAGCTAAAATTACATTTTTATGAGAGGTACACATTTTCGCAGGTATGCTGGTGCAGTCATTAAAGCGCGATGTGAACTAACAGCAGCTTTGCCCATGCATGCTTGGGGCGGAGCCCGGCAGAGAGGAGCAGTTGTAATGACAGCAGGTAGAATCGAATGTCACCTGACTCCTCTCTGTCCTGATTTAATCAAGTCTGCCTGGAGTTCCCCTGATGTGCCACTTGCTGAGAGAAATTTGCATTATGGTTTTGCTTTCAAGGACATCCAGAGAAAAAGCTGCCATCTCTGACTGGCAGTTGGCAACCCCCCCCCCCTTTTTCCTTTTTTTTTTTTTTTAAACTAGATCAGTTTTAATCCTTCAGATGAATCGATGTTATTGTATAAATTACTCTGTTGGCGTGATGCTGATGAACTCACTCAAAGAGACCAAAGACACATCCTTTGGCATTGGATGAAATTGAGAATCTAAAACCACTTCCCACATGGCCAACTCTCAGAGCGTTATGTCTCCCAGTGAAAGTCGCACACGATGAAAGAAAGGAAGTGCTTTTGGATTGCGCTCTCTCTCTCTTTCTCTCTCTCTAAGCTCAACGGCTGTTGGTAATTGCCATTAATGACTTTGGTAAACTAGCATTCCATATGGAGTCATGCACCATAACGCTCGACTTCCACAAAGCTTAAAAGCACAAAACAGGAAGACTGCATGACAACCACTGCCCCGTGACTCTGAGGCCCCTCGTCCAAACACGGAGGACGCACTGAGGTGGGAGTCCTCAGAGTCCTCCCAGGCCTGGAAAGGACTATTAAATGACTCCAGTCATCAGTCGGGTAATTCCTGCCTCAGCGCCTGCCTAACTCCTGTTGGTTGTGAAAGCCACAAAGGAAGGGCAAGGGAGGCTTTCTGTGTCCTCAGAGCCTTTCAGCTGAACTGGACCAGGGCAGATTTATGGCGGTGGAGGCGGCAGTTCGTCTCTCTCCTCTGTCCTCGAGGAGCGCTCTAGGGGAGAACCTCGACTTCACGGTTCCCCGAACAGTCATCAGGAACACCTAGCATTCCCAACGTCAAAGACAAAAACAAAACAAAACAAAACAAAAAAAAACCCAACAACAACAACAACGACAACAAAAAACCCAAAGCGAAACAAAAACAACACAAAAGAAAAAAGAAAGAACCCAGAGGCTCTGACCGAAATGCAAATATATTTCGATGAAACACATGCTTTTTTGTTAAGGGATGTCAGCAGTGATTTCTCAGTCTGTTAGGAGTTGGAATAAATTAAAAAAAAAAAAAAAAAAAAAAAAAAAGAGGGAAAAAAAGGAAAAGACAAATCCCCAGTGTTCCTATAAACTGAAGAACACTGTGTTAGATTACAGGCCTCATAAACAACTGCAGGTATTGTGTGACAGTCCACCTTTGTTCTGCCTATTTGATAATGAAACTCTGAAACGACACGCGGGCCAGACGCAATGCTAACAAGTCATAAATTTCCATCGGTACAATGCTCACTTGTGCTTATTCATCTAACTCCGAGTAAATGAAGCGGCGTTCGTTTTCACGGCGTTATGCCTGCCAGTCCCATCACTCATGTAAAAACTTAATTCTTTACTGGTCCGACATGAGACCATTAAGCTTCCTGTTTCCACAATCGCTCTTTTGTGAGAGTGGCAGAAAACACTGCTGGCTGATCGTGGGTGAAAGCTCATACACTGGTTGGCTAAGGACTATTTTTGGAGACTGGATTACCATCTGTCGTGCTCAGGCTGGTATAAAATGGAAGACGACCAGCTCACGCTCCAGAGCATTTGATACAGAGAAGATTTGAAAGAAGTGAAAAAAAACGGAACACTAGAGGAGTGTGAGAGACCAGGAGGAACACTGGAGGGACGTAACAATCTAAACTATGAGGAAACAGTGAAGAACATGGTCAAAAGGGATAAAAACCTCCATCACCACCTGGGAATAAAAACCTCCATCCACCTGGGAGTTTATAGGAAATGGCCGCGCCTCTTACCGATGACAATAAGGGTGTAGTTCAGGGCGATGCTGCCGAAACCGTTGGTCACGCGACAGATGTAGACGCCGGCGTCGTCCAGCTCCACCTCTTTGATCCTCAGACTCTGCTTCAGTACCCTGTAGCGGCTCCACCCTGAGTTTATGTTACGCCCATCTTTCACCCACAGGACCAGCGGCGGAGGGTTTCCCTCCACCGGGCAGGGCAGCCGCACCGTCCGGCCCAGTTTCGCAGTCTGTCTCTCCTCCACTGGCCGACTCACCCACGGGGGACCTGGGGGGGGGGGGGGGGGGGGGCGGAGTGTTTTAGTGAGACGTCGAATCACAACATGCTTCTCTAAACAAGTCGTCCTCACACTGTTTTCAGAGATTTGTAAATACTTTGGGCATGAACATTCATCGTCTCTAAACAAGTGTTCAGTGGTACTGTGTATCATTAATTATGTAACTGTATGACCAACACTCTAAACTGACATACATTTACATACATTTTATAAAGCAGCTGTCGATGGTCAGTCTAGGAACTGAGTAATCCCACTGTGTTCTTCTAACCCGAGAGATTTGGTTGGGAGTATATTTAGCACTGTGGTTTAATTTACTCTGAGCATTTTCCTTATATTCATCAGAAAAATATGAACTTCAGGACCCTGGTGAGAAGTGAGTGAAAAAAGAAATGGAATTCGGAAGGCTGTGGCCTCCACCTAACTCAGTGAATGAGGAGCTTTTAGACGGACACACCCATGATTCAAATGCTCCTCAGAGGACAACCGCCTGAAAGCAACATACGTAAAGACTCACTGTTAACAAGGTGGCTCAGTATTAAAGCATTGTATGTAAAGACTCACTCTTTACCAAGTGGCTCAGTGTTAAAGCGACATTTGTAAAGACTCGCTGTTTACCATGTGGCTCAGTGTTAAAGCGACATTTGTAAAGACTCGCTGTTTACCAAGTGGCTCAGTGTTAAAGCGACATATGTAAAGACTCGCTGTTTACCAAGTGGCTCACTGTTAAAGCGACATTCGTAAAGACTCACTGTTTACCAAGTGGCTCAGTGTTAAAGCGACATTCGTAAAGACTCACTGTTTACCAAGTGGCTCAGTGATAAAGCGACATTCGTAAAGACTCACTGTTTACCAAGTGGCTAAGTGTTAAAGCGGCATTCGCAAAGACTCACTGTTTACCATGTGGCTCAGTGTTAAAGCGACATTTGTAAAGACTCGCTGTTTACCAAGTGGCTCAGTGTTAAAGCGACATTCGTAAAGACTCGCTGTTTACCAAGTGGCTCAATGTTCCTAGCCATGGGAACACAGCATCAGTCCGCATACACAGTTATCACTCACATACTTTTAAACGTCCCAATCAAGAAAAATAAATAAATAAATAAAATAAGGAATGAGAACTTCAGGGGCTTCAGCTCAACTATTTAAAGGGGGAGGGTGGGGTGGGGAATTTTTTCCCACTCTTTTTTCACGGGCCTTTGCGTGCACAAGGTCCTTTTCATGCTCTGTGTTGAGTTTGGGGAGACTCCCAGGAGAGTTCGCTTTCCATTTCCTTTGGCCCGTCTGAGCTGCTTCAGCACTGGAGAGTGTGTATGTTGGAAGGCACGGCTCATTCATGCCTGGTACTGTCACATCCTGTTGCTGTACCAGCAGCTGCTCCGAGAAGCACCAAGTGCTATGGAAATTGAAAAATGAAACTGCCCCCCCCTCTTTTTTTTTTACACACTCTCTCTCTCTCTCTCTCTCTCTCTCTCTCTCTCTCTTTTCTCTTTCACTTCTCTCTCGGTTGGAGTGAAGTGTTTTCACCTGGAGTCACTGGTTGCTATCCAGGAAAGTGCCATAAGTGTAGAAGGAGGGAAAGTAGAGGTTGTTTTGGTACAGGAGTTAAATTACAGCACATTCCAGAAGGTTAGACGAAGAAGTTCTCTCTCTGAATGTACTCCGCACCGTACCGAGTATGGCATTGAAAATTCCTCTCCCGCAAATGAAGCACAGAAAGGTAGCAGCGAAAGAAACATCCCAGGACCACATCATACATGCAGGAACACCATGTACGGAATTCGCAGAACTGCTTTCCGCCGAAAAGACGAGTCGGACTGACAGAAAACAGACTCTCTGGACGCGGAAAAGATTTATCGTAATTGGTGGTGTCCTCTGAGACAACAATAAGTCTTTTCATCCGAGCTGATGAGATCAAGGGTTCAGGAACACCACGAGAGAACCGGGCCTGATGGAGGCCGTGGAGTCGCTTGACGTTGACAGACTGTGAGAAGAGAGGACTGGTTTGACGCTTTTGTGGTCCTCTTGAGGATTCTTTTTTTTTTTTTTTTTTATAAAAACAACCTGGCCGCTGACAGTCTTAGCTGATCTGACGGAACCGATCAGTCCTCCGGCGCTTTCCCCATCCTCGGGCCCGCTGCCGTACACATGGTCCGCTCCAGTCGCATACGTGAGCAAGATTTAGAATGAAGGATAGGAGCGGAATGAAAGAGAGCGAAAGGATAAAGGAAGACTGCCACTCACGATAGCTTCCTTCCATCACTCAACGTGTCTACTTGGCATGCGAACCGTGTAGGCGCTGACAGCGAGGCTTTGATGTGGTACGGAGAGAACCAAGCAGGGTGCTGTTGGGTGACTGTGGAACCATAAACCAAATCAGATTCGAGAAGAGATGTACTTGGCCCGTCACACGCCCATGCCCCTGATTAGATCCGTTGGCAGAGGGGGCATCAGACAAACTTATACCGATTGGAGTGGAGTGGACGAGACATAACTGGGTGCTGAGAGAGAGGGGGGTGGGGGTATCGAGAATCTTTTGTTGCCTTAGCATATGAGGCTTGTGTGCCTCTCTCAGTCAAAGGGCCAGATAAGGATGTAGCTCTTCCTGCTTATAACTAACTTAAGTCCCTCTAATCAAGGCCTCTACCTCCGTCGTTCATCCTCCGTGCAGTTTGTTAGTGACAGCATCCTGTAAAACTGCTCTTTGGGAAAAGAAAACAAATAAAACTGAATTTAGAGACACATCCTCCACACACCAGTAGTGAGCACCTACACACACCAGGAGCAGGAGCACTGGGCAGCATACCCACGGTTGGGAGTTAAGTGCCTTGCCCAAGGGCACTTCAGCCATGGATGTTGTGGGAGGGGAAAGCGCTGTTCACCCACTCCCCCACCCAGGGTTTTCCTGCCAGTCCCAAGGACTGAACCGGCAACCCTCCAGTCACAAGTCTGCAGCTCTAACCATTAGGCCACAGCTGCATTAAGCTGAACTGAATTGAATTGAATTGAACCGGACTGAATTGAACTGAACTGAAATGACTTGAATGGGACAGGATTGAAGTGACTTGAATTGAACTGACTGAGCCCGGAGCAAGACCTCCATCTACCAAAAGCTGTTTTTCTGACCTCACACACAGCAGGGATTCCTTCTTCTTTCCCATGGGGACAGGGGACCGACAGAACGGGTGGATGAAAAACACTCATAAACACGCGGTGTTGCAAACGCTTGACGCTGATTCACTTGATGTCAAATTGATGGCAGATTTCCTTCTCCCTCTCTCTCTGTCTCTCATCTGTCACACGGCGTTGATTGTCTCCCTACGAGATCCCCTGTGTCTTTTATCCCGTGTCAGTGTAGCCGCAGAGCTCTGCAGTGGATACAGAGCGGTGAAGCCACACTCACATGTGCAGATGTGGCCATCCCTGACAGAACCTCCGACAGACCTCCCAGCAGTACAGCCAACGGCCAAACATCTCCACGGAAACGAGGAAACAGCAGCCAAATGCTATCCCGCGTTCGAGTTCTGGCTCATTCGAACTACTCAAGGCGCGAACACTACAACGCAGACAATAAATGTCAAAGGGAAGAGCCAAAGACAAATACATCGACGTTTAATAGTCTGTGAGCGGGTCACGTGGCCGGGGACAGAACGTTTTTTTTCCCGCTACCGGTAAGTTAAAGCTGTGTAAGTGAGAGAGCCACGTCAGGAATTTCCAGAGATCGGTTCAAAAGCTCCCCTCAGAGTATGTGCACGCCCTCCACTCTGACCACTTTGTCTCAGACACCAGGATCAGGGGGGTTTTGATTTCTTGGGGGTGAGGATTTATGGACACGAGGCCTTTCAGACCACAGCACTTTGAAGTGATGGGTGCCTCCACAGCCTCAGCTGAACAGAGCTGGTGTCACACAGGGAGCTTCAAACAGACCTCGAACGCGATTGCCGTTGATAAATAATTCTGACAGAGGAAGTGGCACTGCTTTAAAAAAAAAAAAAAAAAAAAAAATTTAAAAAAAGTGGGGCGGGGAGTGTGTTGTGAGAGAGAAATGAGGTGGGGGAAGAAAGAAAGAGAAGACCTGTTAGAGCGGAGGAGGAGGAGGTGGAGGAGGAGGTGGATGAGGAGGTGGAGGAGGTGGAGGATGAGGAGGTGCGGGTGGAGGAGAGCACCGCAGAAATGAAGATGAGTAAAAAAGTGCGGTGTGGCTACGGAACCTGTTAGCGATCGTGCGTCAGGAGAAACACATGTCCATCCCGAACAGGAAGTCACGCCTCTGCGTGCTTTAAATCCTCAGAGCTCTCACCGAAATCTGTTCGACTGAGCGCGAACACGGTGTTCCCTGGATAAAGAAACATTCAGTGGGTCCCAGAAACGTCTATCATTCTTACCGTGACGTACATCCAACACTAAACTAGACAGCGATGACCTTATTTTAAATCTTTTACAAGAGTACGGTAGTGCCATGGGTCGCCCTTGGTCTTTTTTCACGGCCCAGGGTTGCAGGTTTAATTTAGCAGTTAAGCTCCTTGCACAAGCGCAGAACTGCAGAAATGAGATGAAGAGCAGAGACATTGGAATGATCATCTGTCCTAGGTGAACATCCTTATGTACTTCTCCTGGGAATTAAACCAACAACCTTCTGCTTCCTGACGCTAAGGCCTAAGCCACGAGCCCGTGACACCTAAACAATTTCTGTTTGAGCCTCTTACATAACATTTCCACACTGTGTTCATTTCTGAGACAAAATATGGCAGGAGACCAAATCACACAAACACACACACAAAAAACAATGCAGTTCCATCAGCCAATCAGAGAGGAGCCAACCAGCCAAACAGCAAAACATCCTCCCACTTATACCCTCATACATGCTGAGTTAGATCTCTTGCCAGCCATGTGGATTTTTGAAGCAGTAACTTTATCTCACTCTTAACATCCTGGAATAGGGGAGGTGAGGTGTGTCAGTCTGCCTTTGTCTCCTCACTGATAGGACGGTTAGACCAAACACTGCATTTACTGGTCAGAGGAGAGGAATGTGTCTCTATCTGAGAGATAAGGCCACAAACTGATGTGTGTGCTGTTTGCATTGAGCCCTGTGCTGTCACACAGAGTAGTGAGACGGGAGGGGAACCTCAGTCAACAAGTGACCTCAATTCCTCTTCGTTTATGTGTGCATGGGTCGATAGGAAACAAGCCTACACACGCACGCACGCACGCACGCACGCGCACGCACGCACACACACACATGCACGCACGCATGCACGCACGCGCACACACGCACGCACTCACACACGCGCGCGCGCACATGCACTCACACGCACACAACCCCTGACACTGTTTGCTGTTTGATGCCTAATGAAATTGAGGTAATCGGATAATCTGAGCTATGGAGAGATCTCCTATCCATTTACCCTGTATCTATTGCTGTTATCTAACCCGAGACTAAACTCCGCCCTCTCGCTAGAGCCCGTGTCTGAATCACAGCATTCCTTTATTATCCCTCTGTACTCTTCCTTTGCTTTACTATCTCTCCACTCCAGCTTGTTCCTTCTCTACATAAAGCCTTATTCCAGTTCTCCCCACCACTCCCACCTCCGCCAGCTGTTAATCTGGGGGTGGATTTACAGCTGCCCTTCATCCATCGTCCCATTATTCAGAGAGACAGACAGAGAGAGAGAGAGAGAGAGACAGACAGACAGACAGAGACAGACAGACAGAGACAGAGAGACTGAGAGAGAGAGAGACAGACAGACAGACAGAGAGAGAGAGACAGAGAGAGAGAGAGACAGACAGACAGACAGAGAGAGAGAGACAGACAGACAGAGAGAGACAGAGAGAGACAGAGAGAGAGAGAGAGAGACAGACAGACAGACAGACAGACAGACAGAGAGAGAGAGACAGACAGAGAGAGAGAGACAGAGAGAGAGAGAGAGACAGAGAGAGAGAGAGACAGAGAGAGAGAGAGAGACAGAGAGAGACAGACAGACAGACAGAGAGAGAGAGAGAGAGAGAGAGAGCTGGAGTCGTCTTGACCTCTCGTTCTTCTAAAGGTCCAGCCACACTTCACTCGTCTAATTAACGGGCAGTGGGCCTGAGCTGGGCTATCTCTTGGCGACACGGTAAATATCTGAGCGGCTGGCGAGACGTCCGCCCGTCCGCGTCTCCAGCCTCATTAGCCCACGGCCTTTCCCCTCTCAGGGTGTTCTGAGAGCTGGAGATGAGATACACGCGGCAGCCGTGGCCCGGAGCGCTCCTCCGAGCGTCCGCGTCTGTCGTCGCGGCAACACGCTCGCCCTCTAATGCTAGCTCAACGTTAAATCCACAGTAGCAGCTGCAGAGGGGGAGGCAGACACCAGGTGAGATCTGTTCCTTTCAACGTCTGGGGGTTCTCAAAAAAAAAAAAGAAAGAAAAGAAGCCATTTAACAGAGACGCGGCCTGACTAGAGCTATTCCGAGTCCGTGTGTTCCAATTCCTCGCACACAAAGAGTTGGACACCAACCCCTAAGACCTCCTTTTCAGTCTTAGTTTGTGTCTCACTGGAGGGAGGCAGTCCTCTTTCTGCATGTTGCACTGAATAATAGAGAGCTCAAATTCCTTTTACTTTGTTGTTTTTCAGTATACTGTAGTTTTTTTTTTTTGTTTTTGAGGTGTTTTTTTGGACCAACCACTGTGATGGTGAGAGCACCATACCCTCTATCAGTCACACGCTGTAGGACAGGACCCCTAGATGTTTCCTCCCGGTGTGCAGGACCACCAGCGGTTCAGACCACAGGGAGAGGCGAACGTTGTGCCAAACTTGCCCTCATAAACAGAACCACAGCTCCACGGGGGTTTCAGGAGAACGTTGTATAACCTGGGCTCCTGCACGCTAATGAGCACCTGCCTTGTTTAACGCGGCCTTTGTGTCAAAAGCCCGTCCGACAGCTATCACACGCAAGCTTTCTAATCCCGCTTTTGGCGGGCGCTCCGTTCGCTCTCGCTCTGCTGAAACGTTTGCATGTTCAGCTCTGTCTTTGCAGAGGAGGCTACTGCAGCTACCGCTCTGTCGCTGACAACGGTTGCGTGCCAGAGCTGAGACAAGGGGCTGCTTGCACAAGAGATCTAGACAAGACGGCACACAGCTACAGCGGGAGGCTACTGATAGTGATCGGAGTGTCTCTGTGCTCCTCTTTACAAACATTGCAACCCTCAAAACAAAAGCTCCCCTCTCTCCCCTTTCTCTCTCTCTCTCTCTCTCTCTCTCGCTCTCGCTCTCTCTCTCTCTCTCTCGCTCTCGCTCTCTCTTGCTCTTTCTCACCAGGATATATGACATGCAGTCATTCTTAGGCTGTTGGTCTTCGGGGGTCACTTGTTAAAGTTCATGTTTTTTGGCGCTTTGCCTACTCCTAAGTCTTTGACCTTCGGCAATGAACCGAAGAAAAGTGGGCCCAAGTCGCCGGTGAATGGCAGAGATCCGGAGAACAAAAGCCATTAAGGAGGCCCTTCTGTTGAGCCACAGGTTCTAAAGGCCAGGAATGTCGGTGCTCTGAAAAAAACCGCAGGAGCCTAAAGAAAAAAAGGCCTCCACACCCCTTAGTCAATTGGACGAAGGCACGGAACGGGATATTCGGCGCTCTTTTCTAGAGGCGCTCTAAAAGCAAAAAAGCGCCTCTTTCACAGTTGACGCTGTCAGGGGTGGTGCTGATTTGACAGGACACCTGTAATTCCTCCAGTTAAACGCGGTGTAATCCCTTACTTTAAATGGAAGATAAAGAGACTCGCACAAAGCCTCTCCCACTGAAGGGGTTTTGCCTCCCATACAGAACAAATTATACATGACGAATGCCGGGCCCGGTCTTGTACCAGGACACTCCTCTGACAGGCTCAGTCCACTGGAAAGAGCTGAACAATGGAGCGCTACAGCTCTCAGTCTGTCAGTCAGTGCAAAAGGTGCCATCTCCCACCTGTGCAAACAGCTCCTTGTTGCCTGGTCACACAGACAAAGCACATAGACACACACACACACAGAGACTGTGACACACCGCTGAACTCTACAGAGACGTTCACCACTGCAGGCCTCCGCTAAGCCCCGATAAAAACACGTTTCAAAGGCCTGCCGCTTTCCTTTTGTGTTTTAAAGCCTGGTCTATAAATACCAACACTTTTCAAAACGCTATGTGCCAAAGCAATCCGGCACGACCAAATGCGTCTCATTAACTGCCTTGTTTACGTAAACTGGCTTTTCACCCACAAAAAGCGACGTCCTTCGTAGCAGCGCGAGCGTGTTTAACATAGATCACGGCTACAAAGACGAGGCTTGCGATTTTCAAAACAAAAATAAAGGGGAAGCATTTCTGGTCTCCATCTGGGATTAAAAAGAAAATATAGGGTAAGACAGAACGCCAGGCTGCGAGACTGACGGCATGTAGACTTCTGAGGGGCTGACATTAAGATGCTGGTGTGTGTGTGTGTACGCGTGTTTGTGTGTGTTCTCTGACCACACACACACAAACACACAGAGAGAGAGAGAGAGAGAGAGAGAGAGAGAAAGTGAGATCTGCCATGATGAACATCATGTTCAAATTGAATAACTATACCATTTCCCATTCAAACATGCTGGTTAACTAGCTTGCGTTTACAGTGCCAGAAAACACACACACACACACACTCACATGCATACACACACGCACACACACGCGCACACACACACATATATAGATACACCCACACACAATCATTTCTGCCAAAAAATCCTTTCCTTGACTAAAAAAGGGAAAGAAAAATATAAATTGCAGCATTAGTGAACTCCCTTTGAAATCACCATGGATGCTAAGATAGATGTTGAAGTTTCGAAATCTTGTAACTTATTGTTCTGGCAGACGGTTCAATTACGACAGTTATTCTCTTTCATCCTCAAACCAAAGGAGAGTCCAAACTAACAAACACAAAATAAAGCCCCACAAAAAAAAAACAAAAACAAAAACAAAACAAAAAAAAAAACAAAAAACGCACCATCCACCTCATTCTACCAGTTAAATTTCCATGTTCATGTTTAGATAAACCATCTTTCTGGGATCTTCACGCAGTATTACCTACTTCTCTGCCGCTGTGACCAGGTGCAGGACGGGCAGACTGAGGCAGCAGGACCAGGTCCAAGTCCTGTTCCGACACGTGGGCACAGACCCACACACGACTCAGATTACAGGTCCTGCTGTTTGTGTCTGCTGGCACGATTAGTCCGCGGCCGTGACGCCCAGGTAACGGATACGCTTTAACACCGTAGTCTCATCAAGATCCCGCACGAACATAAACATCCAGGAAACGCTACAACAAAAATAAAAAACGATAACCCAAAACAGATTTCGACCCAAGACGTAAGCAGATAAGAGATGAGGCGCTTTTTTGCGAAACGCGTTTTTCTACAATCCGGCCTTTGAAACTCTAGCCAGACGTGCACGCACAAGCCATTCCACATGTGTCTTAAATTTCAACATCAGCACACCTGACACAAACAGCCATTTCATCACTGAGGCTCTTCATTACTTGATTCAGGTATGATCCAGACAGAGCGGGCCAGATGGTCCAAAAAAAAAAAAAGGCCTGGTCTGGTTTGATTACCACTGGTTTTACAGCGAGCGTTACTGGACCAAATGAAGTGTGCAAACAGACCAGTTTATAAACAAGACACCCCAGCAATGGGACCCTTTATCCCAAAGGTGATAAGACAGACTGGAGATAGACTGTTATACTGGTGCTGGGGTGGTAGACCACAGACACACAATGGCTCCAGCAGAGACCTCCATTATCACCAGTGTGATAAGTCAATGTGCCTGCAGAGAGACATTATCTGCCTAATGAACTGGGGGAGGCTGACACCTGCTGAGAGAAGCAAACAGAAGAGAATGTTACAGCTCTGCGATTCCCTTACAAGGTTAACAGTACAATAACGCTGAGTTCCTCCAAACAAAGACAACCTATCACAGGAATCTTCACAATTAATCTCAGCTTCTCCCATTAGGCCGCCTACGTCTGAACCGTCCATCAGCTGAACCTTCTCACAATCACAGGGTTGTTTGTGGATCTGATGAAGAGAAACCTGTGGCGTAGCAGGAGCCTGGTGCATAGACCCAAAGCTTTGTGAACTATGCCGTCCTGTGTGTACATTGAATTCATTCCCCACTAATCGAGTTTTGGGAGCATGTTGGAGAAACAGAGAGGCTGACGTCTGCAGGCGGGCCTTTGATGTTTGTGTTTATGTGTCTCTAAACATTTGGCTTTTTTGCAGGGGACAGAGGTATCCTGGCCAGTCGTCTGTGTAAATCAAAGCGCTCTATTTATTAGTTTGGGTATGGTCTGCTTCCCTCTGATTTAAAAAACAAACGGCCACTCACACAGGCTAGTTGTGACGCCATGAGGACTTCAGACCTTCCCTTTATAGACTTTCACTGCCTTAGTCCATGTGTTTTTAGGTCCAAGCTACGCAGACAGCAGCAGAGATGGAGAGAGAGAGAGACGGGCAGGAACTGTCTAACTGCAGGAGGGAGAGTAATAGACCGAAACACATTCCTTGAGCAGTCTGTGTTCACACTTAATCTGGCCTCGGCAGTGTGGGCGAGTGGTTCTGGAACACTGTTGTCTCAGTGCCCGGCACTGCCCTGAACACAGCCTGGGAGCCTGAGTTGGAGTCTGAGCTGGGAAGAGTCCATGCACCGTGACTACACAGACTGATCTTTCCACAAACCACATTCCTCCACCACGTTTAACAAAGCGTCCAGTATCACGCTCCTGTCTCTCACCTCACATGTCATTAGAGTCATCAGGAATGAATGGCCCGGATGTTTCATAGACGCTCCTTAGATTATAACGCGTCCCGCCTTAGCCTCAGTTGAACTCGTCATACTAATACTGACTACACGTACTCACATTAATCACTGGTATTCCAAATCCTTCACTACAAATATCCTTAAAACAATGAGCACCGCGGGGTTAACTCATGTTACTTACTCTATGTGGCTACGATCCCTGTATTAAAACACATCTGCTGTTTCTGGTCCTGCGCTATGGACCTTCCTCGCCCTCCCCGCCACGCTTCTCCGTTCTCCACACAGAAAAAGCAACGACGGCAAGAAGTCTCCGGGCTCCAACATTCCAGGGAAGAGTCTGACGAGGCAAAAAGGAAAGGAGCAATCCAAGGACAACAAAGACCGTGTACACTGCCGCCACCGCAGGCCCAGTTCGCAGACGCGTTCGCCAAACAGCGTGAGAGAAGAACAATCAGCAGATGCCCTGGTCAACGCAGAAGGGAGCGCGGTGTTTGCTCTGAGAGGTCAAGACCCGTCCACCCTGTTAACGCTGGCATTCTTACAGCCTCACTGATTGTCAGCAGGTCTAACTGATGCACCCATTGTATTAACAGGCCAGATTGAGGAACACATCCTAGCCATTAAGTTTTATGGCTTTAAAGCGTTAAGTCCATCGAGTGAATCTAACACTTCGCAGAATCCAGTGATGGTGTAATAGTAACAATAGAGGCTTTATAATGCAAACATTGCTAAGAATCTATTTATCCAAATTAAGATAAACATAAGAGAAAAAAATATAAATGTAGTTCCACAGTAACAACTAAATAACACGTCCAGCTGAAAGCTTTTTAAATTCTTGAGATAAACGAAGGTTGTAATTTTTAATATGCATGGTAAAAGTACAACGTAACTATAAACATATCTTAGATGCGAAAAATGGACCGTAACAGTGATAACATAATCATTGCTGGCTTTTTGTTTGTAACGGTTTGTTTTCTCCTTTTTTGCTCAGCTCCAGTCAGCAGGATGGTGGTGGAGCGCGAGAGAGGGTCCACAGCTGCCTTCAGCATAAAGCCGAACGTTCCTGCTGATTTACACAATCTGCAGCGCTGGACCTCTCACCGGGCTCGCGGTGACTCATGTTAACTGCTTTTTAACTTGGCAAGGGAAACAAACTTACGCACCTCTAAATTTCCACCCCAGTTCCAGGAAAAGGGGCCTCGTGTTTGCTCTTAAAGAGTCTGAACAGATCAAAATTGTTTTCTACAAAAAGCTGCTTTTATGTGAAGCCAGTGGTTAGTGTGCTGTGTCGGTAAACACATAACGCGGACGCTCCCTGATGCACCAAAACGAATGTTCACTATTCACTAAACAAATTCATCATGATTCAAAGAATTTTCAGACTCGCTCGACCTTTAAGTTTACCTTAATTCTGGGTCAGCGAAGGACAGGCGTCCACCAAATTACAGAATAATTCTTCTGAATTAAACATGGGAGGAGAGAGAGCTCTTTTCAAGTGGCTGCTTTCCTGACACCAACAAGACTCACTGAGGATGACTTTAAATCAGTTTCTACGAGCCCAGAAAACGACTGACTTTCGCTACATTCAAAGAATAAACGTTCACGTCAAAACTGTAGATGCTAAACACTCCGAATATTCGTTCAGCGTTAAAATCATAATTAGGCTACTCACCTCTGGCCTCACACGATAGCGCGACAAGCAATATCCCGGTGATTAAGGCAAGACGTCCTCCTTCACTGAACATCGTTACCACCGCTACCAGCACACAGAGAAAATTCAGTTAGTCCACCAAACCGTAGTGAGTGTTACGTAGTCCCATGCATTAAATTATATAGCCTATGGATGTCAGACGTCTGGAAATGGTGACCACATAAACACAGTTTACATTTCACTAAACTTACTCACGTCTCGCGCTGTCGCAGGTACGTAGAACCATGCGCCGTCAAGGCAAAACGACCTGAATTAAAACACCTTTGCGATTAACGTAGGGGGCTAAAATTTTGTTTAAGCGACGCTGTACTTTTTTGGAAAACTATTATACGCTACAGGATGTAAAAAGAAGTAAAGTCCATAGTCTGTTAAACTTCTCTCGCTTCATCCTCCTCTATCGAAATGGTCCGTCAGCATCCCTGGCCATGGAAAACTTCTGGGGACTACAGCTGTGGAGTTTTGGTAGCCAATCAGAAACCAGTCCGTATCCATCGCCATCTCAACAGCTGGAGTTTATCCGCGAGTGCGACAGGTAAAATTCGCGCGCCCTCTAGTGGAGAAATGAGTCACTACTTTTAAATTCTACGGTCAGTGAGAAGCCGTGGTAGCAGTCCCCGCCCCTTAATGCTGATTTTGGTGCAGCTCCATTGCCTGTATCCTAACATTAAATGGTAAAGGTAAGGAGAGGTATATCAAGATAAATTCTCCAGAATTCTACACACGGTACAACTGTTTCCACTAATACTACTCTAATTTTCCACTAATTTCACAGTGAACAGACAAGTCATAATTTTGTTAACAGTGGAGCAGCACATGTCAAAGAAAAGAAAGATGTATGACTAAGACCTGTTGAAGAACAAACAGCAACAAAAAAACATTTAAGTGTTTGCTATGGTCTGAAAAGAAACATGACAAACCATCACATTTCGATAAGTCTACATATATGTGTATATATACAGACTGCTGTGTAGAACACACAGTTCCTTGAGCTCTGAGAAACACTGGTTATCAGATTTGGAGGGCTCTGTGTGTGTTTACAATGAAACATCATTTCCACTGTGATAGTCACATCAGAATGATGAGGCTGTGTGACAAGACTCTAAGACTGAACTCATCCCTTTCACTCAAACAGGGCAATCCGATATATACACGTTTTTAAATTTCACCAATATTTCTTCATTAAAGAGGAGACCATTCACACATTTCATATCAAACAGCCAAAGCGCCACAAAGAAAGAGACCATGAAGAGAAAGGACTTAAAATATTTTTGTTTATTTAAGACATTTGTGAAGGGGGGGGGGGGGGGGCAAAGGCACACATCAAGTCCTCAACTGCACAGCCGACATTTCCTCCTCCATAGCGCTCCTGTGGACGGGAGACATGGGGTTAGCTTCCACGTTCATCAGTTAAACCATGTTTATTAAATTACACCAAACAATTAAAGCAACCTGTCACAGGTCTTCTTGTCAGGTAATAGTCGTATTGGAGTCAACATCTACCTGTGCCAGCCCTGTGTTTACTGTCCCAAGGGTAAAAATTCACCACAGCAGAGACAGCGACTCTGCCGTGGTGGTATCGACTTGGGGATGTGAAAACTCTTGGAGGTGAAACATATGGATAGATACCTCACAGTGATCAGTCTGCAGTCTCTCCTCAAAAGCCAACTATCTCGATGCTTCCTGTGGAAGAGGACAGTGACATCTCAGACACCCTTTTAAGGAAAAAGTTTATTGTATTGTAAGTCTAGCACTCTGTGCTCAGTGATTGAGAATTCTTCACATTACATTAAGAATGATGTGTTGATAAGTGATCATCACAGCACAGTCAATATCTAATCTACAGTGTGCTTAGTGAACCAATCCTTACCATCGGACAAGCGAGGGTGGGGACAGCGTTTCCTCCAATCTCGTTCGGAGACCGTCCCTGTCTTGGATAATCTGAGATACAGAGACACACTGTTAGATTCTGGACACTAATAGAGATTGCTCTATAAAATGCGATGTGAGTTTTTGGTAGAGTTGTTCGCCCCCCACACTAGGGCTGCTCCAGAAAGCGTGGACACAGCCCACTCTCTGAGGGGTAAAACGCTGCCTTAGCTTAGCATCAGCAACTACTAAAACAGCGGCTACCGAGCCAGGCCGGAACGGCAGCGCCTTCCTCTTCCAGCAGAGTAACACCGAGTCAGGCACGGGAAGGCCTGCGCAGCTGACTACCGCTGGGTTTCCCTGCGACGTCCTACTTTTCAGTACAAATAAAAATTCAGAGAACTTACTCAAGACTTTCTTAAAGTGTGGTCCATAAATGGAGACGCCGGTTTTCAGTCACACGCAGTCATCAACACCGCCATCTGGGGACAAAAAGAAACATTTTTCAATGCTTCTGAACATAAATCCATGCATGACTATGCATAAATGATGATCGACTATATTTTAGCGGCACGTAAATATACAACTAGAGCCCAAAACCCAAGGTAGTGCAGTTTGTTAAACGTTTGGTCACATAAGTGGAGAACACGTGTTCCTAAGTACAGACTAACTTTAGCATCGCTTTCAGAAGAATTTCAGTTCAACTTTCCATGCTAACCAGAGCAAAACGCTGCACCGTCGAATTAGGTTGATCAAAAACACGAAGTTGTGACTAAGATTCGTTATATCCAGCGCACAATAAGGCTAAGCCGGCAAGCTACACGGGACACTAGTTGATCAGTTCAAACATTTGACTTAGAGGTACATGAACTCACACGAGCTGCACTAAACTGCTAATATACGGCATGATGCCCGCTCACGCACACACAAATACCTTTCCATTATTTCAGGTTACTTCAGACGTGGACAGAGCTGCCCGGCGAAATGCTGCAGGAAGCAGCACATGCTCCCGCTTTTCCTCGTGCATTTGATTTAAATCGCGCTAACTCACGACCCGACCCTGCCTGCGTGCGACTGCGAGAGAGCTGAACTTAGCTAAGCATCGTATATATAGCCACACACCATAGAATATTAAAGTGGGGGACGGCCTCGCAATGCATGAAGGGATGTTGGAGAGCTGCACCTCGGAGGTTAGAATTTTGGCATCGATGACTTTCGAGAAAACGTCGCAGGTCAAGTTTTCTTTCAGTGTCCATATGTTTCAGCATTGTGACAGCAAGCAAAATAACGTGTCGCCAACAACAATAACAACAACAACAACAATAGTAGCATAGTTTAATTGCATAGTTTTCGTAACAGTCATTATTAGATTAGATTAGATTAGATTAGATTACTGGTGCTCCCCTGCCCACCCTCCAGGACTTGTACTCTTCAAGAACCAGGAAACGGGTAGGGAAAATCATCACAGATTCCTCGCACCCTGGACACAACCTATTTCAACTCCTCCCCTCCAGCGGCCGCTACAGAACCCTGTATACCAGGACTACCAGACACTTAGCACAGTATTCTAGCGATACTTATATACCTCTAGCGATGTTTAGGTGTGGCGTTGTTGCTTAAAAATAGTGCGATAGAATTAAATCGTCCGTGTTGTTCTCTCACACTAACCCGTTCTCCTCTGTCTGTGATAACTAATCATAATTAACGCATCTATGCACTACATTCTTTATTTGCTTTATTAAATCCTGACACCCCACTAATGTTCTTCTTTACCCCCCTCATCCTCTGTGTGTGTGTGTGTGTCTCATATGCTGGAGTATGAACACCTAGTGTGAGTGTGACTGTCTTCCTCCCAGGTGTGCCCCACTCCCCTCTGTCCTCTTCATCCCTCCCTGTCAGCCTCCTCCTCCTCATCACTACCCCCCTCATCCTGCTTTCGTTGTCTTTATTTTGTCTGCTAGTGTTTCTGCCTTATGATTGTATTGCTTGTAACTGAGCACTGGGTCGGCATCTATTGCACACCTGTCTGGCCAGCAAGGGGTCTCTTTGCTCTGTGGTCCCTCTCAAGATTTCTTAATTTTTTCCCCTGTTTCGTCTGGGGTTTTGGAGAGTTTTTCCTTGCCTGCTATGATGATTAAGTCAGGGGGTGCCATCCTGTTTTGTTTGCTGTGGGCATGTAAAGCGCTTTTAGGCTTTAAATAGAAATACTGGGCTCTAAATGAGCTTGAAATTTGAACTTAAACAAGAGCAGTTTCTTTCCTCATGCCATCACCCTCATGAATAGCTGACCAGCATCATCTGCTATGCCATAGCTAGTCTCGTTTCTTCAGATAGTCATTTGACCCTGCCTCACATCTGTGAATACTGTATTTTACAAATACTCATACATCACAGTTTCATTAACAAACGTGATGCACATTACTACTGTTTGCAGTACCACACACACTTTATGTATATTGCGTGTATATTGTGTAGTCTGTAAATAATATGTACATTGTCTGTATATTGCCTGTTGTGCTAGAGAGACACCAATAACCAGAACCAAATTCCTTGTGTGTGTTAACATACTTGGCTAGTAAACCTGATTCTGATTCTGATTACTGGTATATTATTTTTTCCTCTATATTACGCAAATAAATAAATTTTACATGTGTGTATATACATACACACACACACACACACACATATATATATTTCAAGAAATTGTATATCTAATGTGTGGTTTTTAAAAAAAAAAAACAACAAAAAAAAAAAAACCTTTGTCTTGTATTTCTGTTTGTAAAAGTATTCCAGGGGCGCAATGCGAAAGGGCAATTTGACGCTCAGTCTTATTATGATCTCTGTTGAAGGTATTAGAAATCCGACTGATGCACCAATTGTAAGTCGCTTTGGTAAAAAGCGTCTGCCAAATAACTAAATTGTAAATTGTAAATTGGTAAGTAATCAGAACAGAATACTTTTACGTTCGTTAACTGTATAACCACACATTGCGTAATTTCTTGCTTAGTCCCGTGTACCTGTGTTAATGGCTCCATATCAATGGTATTTACAGTTATAGCAGTGGAGGTCCACTGATGGAGACTGCATTGCAACCACTGCCTTCAAGGCAGTGAGACCACCAAACAAAATGTGTTTCTGATTGCATGACAGCTGAAACCGTGCAACATGATTCAAAATGAAAATGACAGGAGAGACAGACTCATCCAGTCACTATAAAGTGGAAGAACTGAAGGCCAGTTTATTCAGCTTTTAAATTCTGCTTCCCCGCAAGCAATCCCAGAATAAAACCAGGGTACTGAGCTGGATCTGTGAGTGTGCAGTAATAGTGGTGTTGTTAAATATCTGAGAAGTGAAATCACACTGAGATCAATATTAGTAAATCTCTGGTAAATCTCCATTCCACAGGGCACCCGTAGTAACGTGCTCGTCTGTAAATCTCTAATCTCTGTCGGTATTAAGTGGTTCGATAAATCCTCTTGAAACTATACAGTGTGAAAAGGAGACCCGTTCCTTCATAATCCAGACTATTTCTAAGGAAAAAACCTTTCGATTACTTAACCGTTTTCTTGTTTAGTCAGTACATGCCTTGATTACCCTGCGGCCAACTCCTCACCCTTACAGAGAACGCTGGCAAAGGAAAACCATCGAAGTGTGCCCAACTCTGATTACATAATGACTTAAAACTGTTTGTGTGCAGACTCCTGTCTCCTCAGCCTCTGTCATTGCGTTTGATTGATATTTGAGGGAATAATATGTATCAGAGTATGTTTGTGAATGTAACAAGGCTCTCTCACGTCCCCTCTGCCGCGCTTAAAAAAAAACAGGAACATAAAGCTCTCTGTCTGAACTCCTTATTGAAATCTTAATACTTTGGTTTTTTTTTCTGTGGCCCCCAAAATGATATACATATATTTTGTGTGCACTGCTTATAGTAACATAGTAGTGGAAAAACATTGTGCAGACATTTAAAATATTAATTCTTTTTTTTTTTTGTCAGGTAATAGCTACCAGATTATACAACCATGTTGCAAAATGTTTTATGAGAGAAGGTAAGTACATAAATTTTTTGGCAAGAAATGCATATCATTTTGCTTGGCACCGACTTTGTAACACGTAATTAAAAGAACCGGATTTGTGCTGGGAGCTGTTTCTATTCTTTACTCTGTTAAAGGTGTGGTGGTGGTAGAGCTGCTTCTTCCTGAGCTCAGAGTCACTCTGGACTGGACTGGACTGAACTGGACTGGGTTACTGGTCCAAATGGAAGGGAAGACAAACATGGGGAAACGGTCTGCTCTCTGAAAGCTGAAACGAAGGCTGATATTCATGTTTCATCATATTTATGGCAAAAAGGCAGTGGAGTGGAACAAATACAGAGTGTGTTGTGTAACGAAGAAAACGAAAAGAGAGACAGCAGTAAGAGAGGAAAACAGTGTCCTCAAGTGACTTAGTGATCATTCCTACAGCCAATCTGAAATTTGGAAGATGATTTGAAGATGGCTCCATGCTTAACAAGGAGTAGTCAAACAGAGGAGTAGTGAAACCGAGGAGTAGTCAGACAGAGGAGCAGCCAAACAGAGGAGTAGTCTGACAGAGGAGTAGTCGGACAGAGGAGCAGTCAGAGGAGTAGTCAGACAGAGGAGTTGTCAAACTGAGGAGCAGCAACCAGACAGAGGAGTAGTCAAACTGAGGAGCAGTAAAACTAAGGAGTAGTCAAACTGAGGAGTAGTCAGACAGAGGAGTCGTCAGACAGAGGAGTAGTCAAATAGAGGAGCAGTCAGACAGAGGAGCAGTCAGGTGCTCTCAAACTTAGGTTTGAAAACATCAGAGCTCCATGACCAGTGGGTCAAAAGTTCAGTACAAACAGTTCAATCTGCCTTTTGCAACCTGCATGACAAATCACTCACATAACAAAAACCTTAGCAACTGTCAACAATGAGGAAATATCGCCTGAGGTGAGAACCCAAAATCATTGTTGGAGATCAGTAATTGCTACAGTGTGTACTGTGTGTCAATAGCTCCCAGTCCACATACAATGTTTTCGGTAACTGCTGCCAGTCACGATATGTTTGGCTTTTTAAAAAATGCATCATGACGCTATTTTAAAACAAAACACACACACACACATGCACACACACTCTCAAACACACATCCTGTGTAATTAAACAATACTGCTCTACCTGTGAAACATGAGTGGCAAACACGTGATCAGTGATATCATCCTGTCAGGCATGGTGGTTTATAGTGTTAAGCATAACTGAGTTGGACATGAAAGTTCTTCAGACAAAGTAAAGACGTAAAATCATCATCTGAGGTTCTTCATTACTGGTTATGTAGCCTGCCATACACTAGGTGTCGCTATTGAGACCAGAGTTTGGGGAAACTACATGCAGATGTGTAATGCCCCCCATAGAATATGTGAGGAACTCAGCTGAAAGTAGGAAAAGGAATTTAATAGTAGATGTTATAATCAATATACATAATAAAATATTATGAATGTACAAACATTCTACTAAAAAAGGAAACTATGTTTGTAATAATCTTATTTTTAAGATGCCACACATATATCACAGCACATACATCACAAGCATAGGTAGAAAAATCATTCTCGTCCTCGTCACTGTAACTGCATGTTTTTTTCTGATTACCTCTGGCAGAAAATAAACTTCATTTTCAAAAGTCGTCACGTTCCCAGTAAGAAACAACATGAATGTTCACACTGCGAGTTTTTCTTTTTCGGTTATGACGCTGGCTTACCCATTGTAGCGCACCATCCTGTCTGACGGTTGCCCTTAAAACAAAGGCACTGACATTACGCTTTGCATTCTGTGCCTCTCCGGGCTTCCAGTGATGTCACACGCATACGTTTATTGACTTTCTTTCGTCGCCGTGATTGACAACCGGCCACTTAAACACAAAGAGGCACCAGTTTATTGCTTTTCCCAAGAGCGCTGGCGTCATTCCGCCCTTATAAAGGGAACTTTTCCCACTGAGACCCCAGACCTGCATATTCCCAGCCCCTCTCTCTCTCCATTCTGCTGCGGGGATTCTCCGTGATACCGGGAGCATCTCCATGACAACGTTTACAAGTCGGGGTGACTCTGTCGAGAGACAGAGGGTAGGAGTGAGGGAGATATTGAGTGGAGCTGAAGGGTAGGCCACAATAGTCTGTTTAAAAGGGCAAAGATGGAGGAGGAAGTCTCAAGGCCTTGAAAATGAGCCAGCCTGGTTAATTTGCCCTAGATTTCAACATAAATCAGTTAGAAAAAACACGTTGTAATAGAGCCTGTTTAATAGTGGCTATAAAAAAAAACAAAAAAACAAAATTGTGTAATCATTGGACCTGAACATCTGACATGTGTAGGGCGTGTCGAATCAGAGTACAAAAACACACAAGCAATGCGACATCTAAGTTATTTTCTTTATTCGTTTTCTTTTATGTACAAATGCATAGAAATATAAGGAGACACCACATGTTTTCATTTCTGTTAAGTTAATATTTCTTCTTAAACACACACACACAAATAACACACATATATATATATACACACACACACACACAAAAAACCCCACAAATACAGTAGAGTACCATGAAAGCATTGCGCCTGGTTCAGTCTCTCTTTAGTCTGTAAAGTGCATCAGAGTGATGAGAACCAAACAGAATCACTCCACAGCAAACGTAGTACCGGCTGGCAGTGATCCGCACGCTGACAAAACAGGTGACGGATGACAGACACTCAGGACAGATCCTTAATCCTACTGCCTCAGCTGCTTTGGAATAACACCTTATGACCAATAACACCGTATGACCTATCTATGTCTCACCGCTTTTTAAATCAGCTGTCTCATTCACACTCCTCACGTGTCATACTTTTTTTTTTTTAATTCTTGACTAGCCTACTGGGCCACCGTCATCTAGTTCTTCGACACATCAGGCTGGTACGCAAGACCACGCTGGAGAGAAATATGTTTGTGAAGGCTGACCTGACTGATTAACATCTGAGACTACATAACAGTTCAGTGTTTCTACTTGATAAATGTACGAATAACAAAAAAAAAAAAAAAACTGTCTAGAAGAACCCACAGCATACAGATATGACACAGAAACATGTGGTCTGGCAGGGAGCTGGAGGATCGAGCTGAAGGGTTCCTGATGAACATGTGGGTTCTGGTTCCTGGGGAAAAAAAAATGTCCACAGAGAAAAGTGAAGAGACTGTCAGATGGGTTTTTGTTGTTATTGTCGCTTTCCCTCCTGAAGTGGCCTGCAGCCTGCACAGGACGCACTTTGAAGTCAGAGGTAACGAGTGATGCCCAAAAAAAAAAAAAAAAAAAAGAAGAAGAAAAGAAAAAAGCAGTGCTGTTATTTTTTGTGTTTACCGTGCACATCCTTCACAAACGCAATCCTGAAAATTAGGACTCCTGATTCAGGTGGAGTCCCTGCTACTTTGTCCTGGATTCACCTTCAAAACCAGAGGGAATCAAACAGCTCTTTTATCCAAACTAGAGGGAACCAATAGCTCCTTTATCCAAAGGTCATTTGGGAGCAAAAACAGATGTAGGAGGGGCAATAGTGCTGGATTGGCAGTGATAGTAAAAAAAAAAAAAAACATTCAGTCCACAGGTAAATGAAGCCTCTTTCAAACACAACACAGTTCATTCGCTGTCACATTCATTTCAATACCCGCTCACTTACAGGCACCTCCAAGCACGAACACACACACACACACGTACTCAAATAATGTAGAGCTGGACAACGCAAAGCTTTGTGTTGACTGGATCGAGCATCACCTCCAGGTGCGTTGGGCTGCAGGGCGTGGCATTCTGGAGCCAGGGATTCGTGTCCCTGAGCTTTTGGAGGAGGCGGACTCAGAGCCCTTGGCTGTTTTGGCTTTGGCGGCGTTAATCACAGTCGTACGGATGGTCTTCGCGGTGGTGGCCGTCGGACTGGCGACGGGGCGAGGCTGGGAAGGGATCTGGGACTCGGGATTGGGAGCCAGACGTTTGGAAACTCGTAACGTGGATCCCCTGACGAAAGGCTCGCGGACAGCGGTCGCCTTTTCTCTCTCCGCGACGGTTCTCTCCGCGGGCCGACGGTTCTGCTTAACCGTTTGGTCGGGCTGGGTCTGCGTCTTCTCCCGCACGCTGCTGCTGCGTTTGAGTTCGTTTTGGACGCTGGTGGGGCGCGTGATCGGCGAGGAGCGTAGCGAGGAGGTACGAGGAGGCGTTAGGGAAGTAGCGCGCGGATTCGACGGCCCGTCCGCAGGAAGAAGTTCCACCTTAGGACGGACTTTCAGAGCGCTGGTGCTGCTGGACGGCCCACTGCGAGGCACCAGGGTCCTTTTGGGCCCGCGTGTGGGGGTCTTCCCACTACGAGGGTCCTCCTTGGTATGGGGGGAGGAGGCTCCGTCCCTCTCCTCCGCCTCCCTCTCCTTCTTCCACTTGGAGCAGTGGTTGGACGCCGACCGGGGAGCGGAAGGCGTGAGGTTCTCGTACGAACGCAGTCCCCTCACCAGCGTGTGGCACTCCACGGTTTCTCCCACCCGCGGAAAGTTACACTCCCTGTCCGGGCTGGCCGCCCCAGCCTCCTGAGCCAACTGCGGAGCGGACTCAGACAGGCAGGAGCTCAGCCAGGTTTCCCCTCCTGGGCGGTTGGCCATCTCAGTGCATGTCTGTGGAGTCACTCCTCTCTCAGACAGCAGCTGCAGGGGGCCAGGCTCGGCCTGCTCCACCACAGGGGCAGGCGCATCCGTTTCTATTGGCGACGCGCTTTGAGAAGTCTCTTGAACGAGCGTCTCAGTCCTGAGAACTCCGTTGGGGGACAGCCCCGCGTGCTGTGAGGCACCGGTCGTCTCCTGTTGTTGATTACATAAGGAAACGTTGGATGGTGTTAATGGCAAAAAGGTGTCCCTGGGCGAAGCTCTCCCTGGATTGTATTTTATGCTAGAGGGGGTAATAATGGCGTGGCCACTGGTAGAGTCTGTGGTCAGCTCCTGCTGGGATAATGTTGTATCAGTGTGAAGACCACGTAGAAAACCAGTAGTGTTAGTGGTTTCTGCGTTCAGCGATTGCCTGCTTAGTGTGGATTGTCGGCCAAAGCCTTCTAAATTGAGGTGTTGGCGAGGGGAATTTTTTTCCTCAGAACCGTCGAGGTTGAAAGAGTTCCTCTCCTCCGTGTTAAAGGGCCGGAAGGTTTTCCTCCCTTCCGTGCTGAGGTTTTGAGAGTTCCTCCCCTCGGGGTTGAAGTGCTGGGAGTGTCTGCGCAAGCTGCGACGACTCCACGTACAGCTCAGGTTCCTCTCCAGCGTTCGCTCCAGGTCGTCTGGCTCTCCGTCCAGCTCCACCCCGACGCACACTGCCAACGAGCGCCTCTTCATCACGTTCTCCCGCTCTCGCTCCACTCTCCTCTGCTCCTTCAGCTCCCGGTCGGAGTTCTCCTAAAAAGACACCACATTAGGAAATGACAGACTGACCTGGCAAAAAGCAGTCGGACCGTTAGAGTGATCTAAGCAGAGACACAAATGGCTGAAGATAAATATTGATGTTTAACGACGCGGCTAAAAGCGACCGTTTGTATGTGTTTACTCACCCTGACAGCTTTTTGGAAGCGAAGGCAGAAACCGTGGAAGATGCGGCATGCTTCTTCCAGTTTGAAAGAGCTGTCGTCCTCGCAGAAAAACTCCACCAGTGCCTGACTGGTTTTTCTCAAGTTCTCCACCTCGTCCTCAGCTTCCTTTAGCCTCTCCTCCGCGACCTGCACGTGGAGAATGAACCAGGATGACACACCACTTCCACTTTGAGAAGGACGACACACAGAGCACACTAGGGCATCCATAATAGACACGGGCCTGTCGCCGTGAGATTACCGCACACGCTGTTCACTTAAAACGTCCACATCGGAGAGATAAGCATCATTGTTCCAAGACCGTTCTCACCTTCAGGAAGGGTCTGGTGTGCTGCTGGATCTCTGGCTCTGTCTGCACACTGTTTCTCAGAGAGGCCACCCTGCTGTGCAGCCGTGACAGATCCTCCAACACTGACTCCTCTGATAACCTGGCCAGACACAGAGGAAGGGACAAAACTCAATTAAACTCCGGCTTCTCTTCTGCCATGGCATATAAACGACATGCAGTGCCTCTTCTCTACTGTTGACTGATTAATGTTTAGTGTTGACTAGTCAGAAATGTTATGTTGAATAGAAAGTCTTATACAATCAGTAGGTTGGCAGAGCACATACCTGGAGGCTGGACCCAAATGGGTGAGCTGGTTTGGAAACGACAGCAAACTCACATCCTTCTTCACTGCCTCCTGCAAAATTAAGGTTTATGAGGTTTGGTTTGTAAGACGCCGTTTCACATTTTAAAGCGCACAGATCAGCAGCAGCAGTGAGTGATGAATGATCTTCTGAACACACATGCAGTAAAAATGTTCCACACCGATACCCACACTGGGTATAAGCTTGAAAAGGCAAAAAGGAATAGAGCTGAAAGAACATACCATCGCAACAAAATGGAGCAGGTTCATGCCTGGCTTGTTGGCTTTGGTGTCGGCCAGTTTGAGCAGAGAGGCGATCCTGAATCCCGCCGCATTCCCGGCGTATCCTCCCTAAAAAAAAAAAAAAAACAAGGAAAAGGTCAGCCCAACGTGTGTGAGACACCTCAGACAGAAGGCCCACAGCGGGACCCGTGTCCAGGGCGCTGACTGAACGATGCCTTTCACCGAACCCCTGCTCCGTCAGGCCGAGTTTTTCCAACAGACATAAAAAACGACATAGAGTTCTGGCTTGCCTATTGGAGACAAACACTCACAGCGTTCATGTAGTTTCCAGCCTTGAGAACCAGGCGTAGGATGGAGTGCAGTTCCTGGCAGCTCAGCAGCTCTGTTTAAAAAAAAAAAAAAGAAAAAGAAAAAAAAGGAGGTCAATGGGAGAGCGTCACTGAAAAGCCTGCACATCTCCACGTTAAGCACCCTTCACAACGTTCAATGTCCTCCTCTAAAACATTCAGAGGAAGGCTTAAGAAAAAAAAAAACAAAAAACAAAAAAAAACGGGTTTCTTTGGAAATGCTTTGAACAGCTGCTTTGCTTTTAGATGCTTTGTGGTTGAACAAAGACATATGAATATTATTTATCAGGCAGGGTACAGAAATTCAAAGTGCAACAGAATCAAATGGTGCCCAGTGAAAAGGCAGCGCCCCCCCCACCCCCCCACCCCCTTTCTGCACCCAATACTCCTACCCCCACGGACACTTTACCTCTGGCTGCCTCCCTCAGACATCTGGCTGCCACACAGAGAGAGGTCACAGCGGGGTCAAACTCCTGCTGCAGGATCATGGCCTCCAGACGCAAGCGAAAGCTGGTGGACGCAAAGCATGATGGGAGGGGAGAGGGACGGATCAGTCAGCAGGAAAGCTAAAATGGATCTGCGGTGTCTTTGTTTACGCTGAGCTGAGGACAGCAGATGGCTACACTGAGATAAAGGGTAACGCTTTCGGATCGGAGAGAGGGGTTCCGTTACAGGTTAAGAATGCGAAAAGGGCTGGGTTCTCTTTTTTCCTGACCAGAGGGGTCAGAGTTGGGGGGGGTCACACGTCACTTACCTCGGCACATTCACCAACAGCAGCAAGAAGAGGTCTGGTTCTCCCAGTAAACTCTGGTCTCCATTAAATCTTTTCATACGGGCCTCCTGTACAGGAAACAGGGCAGAATATCAGAACAGGGAGGACCAAACTAACTGAGCCTTTCATACATGCAGTGCTCTCTCTCGCTCTCTATCTATCCATGCATCTATCTGTTCGTCTATCTGTCTGTCTCTCTCTCTCTCTCTCTCTCTCTCTCTCTGGCCAGCTCATGCAGGCCTGATTGTGTGTGGACAGACCAGCGTGCGCCTGGCTGAGACAGGGGTGTTCAGTGTAAATCGATACAGCGTGTTGTTGATGCAGGGAGATTCCTGCATGACGACACGATGGCCGAATCTATGATCGCATTAACGAGAAACAGATGAAAGGAGGCGTCGTCTCAGCTGGTCGGGGGGGGGGGGGGGGGGGGGGGGGGGGGGGGGGGGGGGGGTACAGCGAGTCAGGCAGGACAATCTGAGCGGGATACTCACCTCCTCACTGTCAGGCAGGAGTTTGCAGAGCTCTGTCAGTCTCTCTGCCCCGTAGCGCTCCCCGGCCCCCTGCCTGATATCCTCCACAATCTCCTTGGCAGGCCTGTGGAAAAAGGAAACGGCTCATCAGCATGACATCATTTTTTCACGACGTCTCCGCGTTAAACTATCGACTTCAGCTGCGATTTCTGACTGGGGGGGGGGGGGGTGTGGAGGGGAGGGGGCGGGGCGGGTAGGAGAGGGTCCTCAAAAGGGTAGGCTCTCAAAAAACACCCAGCGTCGCTGGACAACAACGGATGTTTAATCATTAATGACTCGTTACTGGAGAAACAAATGAAACTGACAGATAAAACAAAAGTCTAGGTGAAATTTCAATGCATTTGCTTTGCTCTCTCTTGATCGTACTGGACAGACATACTGCACACACCCACACCCACACATGACAAGGGGAGAGAGGGGGAGAGAGAGAGAGAGAGAGAGAGAGAGAGAGAGAGAGAGAGAAAGTGAGAGAGAGAGAGAGAGCTTATCAAGCTTATCTGGGTAACAGTATGGGACAAAAACCCTTAGACGCCACACAGGCCAACGGAATGGAGAGAAAGGGTGCGATGCAAACATGCAGTACTTCCTAAAAGTCACCCTGTGCCCTCAGGCGAAAAAAAGGCATTATCTACAAGAGAAGAAACAGTGTTGTCAATCCCCTCGTTACAAATACCACCTTTAACCAGATGTTGTCTTCCATTCTCCCTTGCTTTGACCTTTTCACAAGAATAGCCCTCCGTTCTTTTCAACACCAAACCGCTGACAGTGTAATAATTATTATTACACGTTCATCAGTTATTCTTACACACACTCTCTTTTCCTGTGGTCACACATCCTGCTTAAGACCCCAGTTTTGTTTTCCTATTCACTCTTCTCTTCGCCTCCCACTCTCTTCCACTTGTGCCAAATCTATACCAACACGTGATATACACACACACACACACACACACACACATACACACACACACACACGCAGATGGCTCCTTTGCCTTAGTTGGGTATGCTTTGAAAGAGAATAGTTTAGCTGCACATCACTGTTTACGAGAGAGAATATTGAAGGTTGCAGAGCGAGCGTAAAGAGCTGATATTCACTAATGAAAAGGTTCAGGAGCATGCCAAACAAAGACTCTATTTTTAAATACCACAACACAATTCCTGAGCTCACACACCTTAACAATAGACTGCCAGTGTACCAACGTTTGAAAAATAAGTAGAAACTAATGGTTTTATTGTGCGTGTGTGTGCCTGGTGAAGTCATTCCTGACAATGGTTCTCCATACAAGTTCTGACAGATCTTAGCTCCAGAGAACCGCTCTTCAATTAGGATGTGGCCCAATGCAGCCCTCATACAAAGGCATGTACAAGCACAGACATGAAAGAGCAATGCTTTGGCAAATGAGCCATGGCCGTTCCCAAAAACGGAGCGCCACACAGACGTTTAAAAGCTCGCTTTGCCATATCCGGTTTAAAGTATTGTCTATTCCAAACTCTCTTCCTAAAGAAGAGAGACTGAAATAAGAACTATACAAAGCCAACACAGAGCCTCTAGTTGGGGGGGGGGGGGGGGGGGGGGCACACAGAACAGATAAAAGGGGGAAAAAAAAAAGACAACTTGCCTCGTGATAACTTTTAAAAGCCTTTTTAAACATCCAAAAAGGTGATTTCCTGTTGTTGTTGTTTCTGGGGTAGGGAGGGGGCGTCAGAGCCAGCCGAGGGAGCGTTTAGTGCCCTAAGCAGGTGTCACCTTTGACCCCCCTCTCTGACCGTCAAACCCAGCTGCTTACGTTAAGATGCCATGGCCTCAGCACCTGTTCATTTAAACACGGCCCGTTCCAAGCCTGACACCACCACATCCAAACCCCCCCCCCATCGCCGTTCACTCTAACTGCTCCCCGCTGAGTAGGGTAATCTCCCACACGGACAAATACACTCCCCCCACGACTGCCCATCTCAAGTGTTAAGTACTTCCCCCTGTTGTGCAATTCAAGACACCTCCACTTCCTCTCTTTCTCTCTCTCTTTCACCCCCCCTCTCTCTCCTTTTTCTTTTCTCCTTCTCTCTCTCTTTTTCTCTTTCTCCCTCTCTCTGAAGAAATAACATCAGGACTTTCTCTTTTGTTGACCAAAGCCTTAAGTTCAGACTGTAATTCCACCGTATCAAAGTGCACAGGCCGTTAATCAGTCACTTACGTCTTGAACTGGCGCAGAAAAATTCCCACATTCATACTTCGCTTGGAGTCCAGCAGCGAAATCTACAAAGGGAGAGAAAAGAAAAAAAAAACCCAACGTGCTGTTCTGTTATCTTGCTTTGTTTACAGTGCAAGTCATTCGTTAGCAATGTAATAAGCATAACTCAATTTATGCGCATGAGTGCGTCATTGGGCAGAAGTATTTCCATCAAAAAAAGGTCACAGTGATAAGACAAACGGTGATAACACACATAAGTTAACTGTACAGCTCTCTGGGACATCTGGGGCTGACTCTACAACCGCAGCGTAATTCGCATCAGTGAATTTGGACACAGTAAAACCTTTAGAACTTTCATGGGTAAGTGTGTAAACCTGATTTATGAAAACGGTCAAGTGACCCACTTCGCACATGGTAAAGAGACGTTTCAGTCTTATTGAATCGGCCGAACTCACCTTGTCAACGCTGGCCTCCTGGGGCGACCTGCAGCGGAGCAGGCTGCGTCTGAAGCCGCTGGTCCGGTCCAGTCTGGTCTCAGACTCCTTCTGCCCAAACAGCTCGTCTAGAGAGTGCAGGTCGATGGGGAAGTCGTCGTCCCCGGCGGCAGCTCCGCTCCACACGCTCTTCCGACCTTCCACGCGCTCCTTCGGAATGCGTTCCCAGTTGAGGTTCCGCAGTTTCTGGCGACGCACAGAGTCCAGGCGGGTCATGGAGGCGGTGGGGGGCGGCGGAGGAGGTGGGGGCGGCGGGGGGGTCGGGGGTGGGGGGACGGGGACTGCATCCATGGCCGTCACTTCCGAAACGGAGCCGCAGGGGCCAACAGACAACGCTCCACCAACGCTCCTCCAGGACTCCTTGGCTTTGACTGACAGGCTAATGTGCACAGAAATTGGCCTGTCTCCATGAAGGAGTAGGCGTAGTCCTCTGTTGCTCACGATACACAGTCCTACTAATTTGCCTCTGTCTCTCCCGTTGGATTTCTGATCTGAAAAATAACAGAAATTAACAGCTGACAGCTATTCATAACAATCACATCAGAAGTCAGTTAATGTCTTTATGACCAAGTTACTTTTAATGCATTTCCACTGCTGAACAAAAGGTGTCAAGACACAAGTCACAAGATGACAGGACTGCCTTGTCCAGTGCCTGTCAGTGAGGGTCAGTGTGTCAGTTCAGTTGTTTACTGTTGAAATTCAGCTGAAAGTGCTGCACTGATGAAGGCTGTGGGTTCAAACACCTGGCAGCTCTGGTCCTGTAATTAACATGAGTGTGTCTGTAATGAGTATGGTCTTCTCCTGAATGAGAAGCAGCCAGCTAACGTTTAAACTGTCATTTTTGAACTTTTACACTTTCAGAAAAGAGTTCAAGGTAGTGGGATATATTTACTGCACGTGGCAGGAGAGCGTTCTGACTCATCCCTCCCTTACCCTCCCGATCTCAACAGCTTGTCTAGTCCTGCATGATTTTACCTGTGCTGTGATCCACACCTCAACCAAACAAGACCTGGCTCTATTTCAAACCTGCCTTCTAATTAACACGAACGAAGACATCAGAGAGAGAGGGAGAGAGAGCGAGAAAGGGCTGAAATATAGTAGTGACAGTTGGAATATCAACGGGTATTGAAAAATATGAATCCAGTAAAGCTATCGATCGATGGAGTGTGCAAAACAAGGGTAGAATACGTTGATTCCTTTTGTACAAAAACATCTAACTGGTAATAATAGAGGCGGTTCTGCAGAACTGCATATTAAACATTTACAGGTTTTCATGCGCGTAAACGTTTGAGTGAATGCCAAATTTATTCCCTGACGTGCCACATGAGCGCGCTATCTCTAGCGATCCCAGATAACAGCGAATCAAATTACAAAAACTTTGAAGACCACAAAACTTAAGGTACAGGTCGGTTTTGCACTTTAGTTTGCTTGCTCCTAAAATATTTTCAACACTATTAAACGGACTCTGACTTTTCACGGAACTGAATTGGATACTTTGCAGAACAGCAGACGCAAAAAAGTTACAGTTATCCGGATAAAGTCAAAGATATTAAGAGCGTCTAGCGGTCAGTGTGAATTTGATGAATCTGGAAAGACCACTGTTTAATACAGTAATGACTGTTGGATACAAATAATTAAAAACAGACGACCACCGTCTGTAGTCTACATCAATCATAAAGCCCCATTTCAAAATTACCATCCCCATTTACCAAAAAAACACGTACAAACAAAATGCAGCGATGAGTCCTCGCTGGGATGCCTTGGGTTGTGTACAACGAGAAAAAGTTATCTTTGATGTCAGTTAGAGATCTGGATAAACTGCCATAACTTCTGAATTCTCTGCAAACTATAACGCTAGATCTGGATTATTTAAAGCAAGATGTAAGATGCCTGGTTTTAAATGTTACGCTAAGACTCTGTAAAGAGAACAAAACACGTTTAAATAAAGTGTTATGACTTACCTTGTCCGTTATAATATTTATGGTAGAATCTGCCACGCTTTTTCAACACAATTTCTTAGTGTTCATCCCTACTCTGTAATTCCGTGAAATGGGTTTTCCCTTCATCTCTACCACACCGCCCTCGTCTCATACAGTTACCCTCACTGGGGCGTTCGGTTGAACTATGAAAACTTTCAGAGCGCACTCGCAAGAACGCGCATGCGCAGTGTAGTCAAAACGCCTCATTGGGTCTTTACAGCGACGAGAAATTACATTCGGGAGCAAACAGGTGTGGTGTCTCCCTCACCAATCACGGTGTTCGAATAGCACAGATTTGAACATTTATGTTTCGATATTGATTTTGTTAGGCCTGTTTCGAGCCACTTTTCGACGATTTGAAGAAACGTCCTCTAATTTAACCGTATACAGTACTGCATATAGCTGACGTTGTCCGGAAAAGTGCTTCTTCTGTGCATATTGTGGAAAAATAGCAACGTTACTTAAGGTTACTTTCTGCGTTTTACCTTCGTCCATGCGATTTCAGTTCTTGGTTTAAATTCGATTATTATTCTCGATTTTGAGATCTTATCCTTACAAACAAGACGTCGAATCACCATATTACCGATACGCGTCTGAGTTAACTCTTTGAATGAGCTGAATGTGGTCAGCTCTTATTCTTGTCCGCAGGGGGACCTTGATGAGGGACAGACCATCTATCTATCAGTACTCTGAAGGCTGATAAATCTCTTTTTTTTTCTGTCTTTGAGCCAGGCAGCTGTGATGTGACTGACCTAGTGTGGAGTGCCTTGATCAGGGGGTCACTGAGAACCTAGAAGGGAGGGGGTTCAGGTGAGCACCAGGTACGGGGAGACCCTGGGAACTCGTGTGAGGACATGCTCTTAGCCTGACGTTTTCAACGCGAAAGAAAACCAAGGAGTCAGAAGTCGAGGGAAAGGTGGAAAAAAAAAGGGAGAGAGCAGATCAGATAGCAGTGCAAGTGTTGAGTCTCTTTTGTGACCCATTCATTCAAGGTGCTGGAAGTTCTCCTGTGCCATGTTAGCAGCGTTCTCAGGTGAACCGGCTCACGGAGCATGTTGAAAGGTGGAGATCAACAGAACAGGGTAGCCATTAATTACCAGGATACGGCCCTGGATCTTTCAGTTGTTTTGTGCTTCACGGTGCCAGAATAAACCTCTGTCAGGAAACTTTTACTGGTTATTCACCGCTGTTCTTTTTCTTTAGCGGACTCAGCTCTGAGAATTCAAGGAAACGCCACCATCCTGAGAGAGAGAGAGAGAGAGAGAGAGAGAGAGAGAGAGAGAGAGAGAGAGAGAGAGAGAGAGACCGCGCTTCTATGTGTTATGTTTCATACTCAGGTTCATGAAGACTAAAGTTCTGAGATATAGATGTAAAAACAAATAAATTCAGCTTGTGTTTTTAAACAAGGTCAATTTACATTTGTCTTGATATGCCAAGTGGAAAAAAAAAAAAACACAGACTTGTAAACCAGCAAGAGAAAGCCCTTTGGATTGGTTTGTGAGGCTAGTAAAATGTATGTTTGTGTGTTTTGTGGAACACGTGTGTGTGTGTGTGTGTGTGTGTGTGTGTGTGTGCGCGCGTGCGCGTGTGGAATGAAAGACATTCTTTTGAATGTGAATGCATGAGGAGTTTTTTAGGAACAGCAGTCTGTTCTGAGGGGTGGAAGCGGTGCATGCGTCGAGGATGTGGAGTGTTAACACGCTGAGGAGCACGGATGGCTCTTTCATGAGCCGATTGTGAGAAAGTGACGGCAAATGAGCGTGAGAATGCATTTGTAGAGGAGTTGCTTTCTCCTCTCCCTCTGCCCCCCCCCCCCCCCCCCCCCCCCCCGCGTTCGCCCCCCGTTTAGGGCAGAGAGGGGTAAGGTGGCCCATGGCTTAGTGCTGTGAGGCAGACTGACGGGGGCTCGAGCACTGGATTACACCGGGGCTGCCCTTTTGAAATCTAAATCTGTCTTTGAAGTTCCTGCAGGGTTACATAAAGGTTAGCCTATTAGCGTCCTGTAGACCCGCCGTAGCCCGTTCTCTGGCCAGGGCCTCTGTCCCTGAACCGTACAGCAGGTCCTCAGTGTCATTAAAGCTAAGTAGCCTTTTCACTTTAAGCTCTAGACCAAAGTCGTTTAAACTGTGCGCCATAACAAAACAAAAAGCACTTACCAGGAATTGATTTTTTTTTTTTTTTTTTTACTCCCCTCTCCTTGTGCCCCGTACAGTAATTAGCTTGGTGTGAAAGTATTTTCTGAATTAAAAGTATTGATTAGTCTCTTTGTGCACCCAGATTAAAAGAGGTCACAGATGTCAGGTTCCTTCTCAAAATCTGTTAGAGTGAGCACCAATAATCGGGTCAACAATAACTTCACAGTTGGAGAAAATGTGAAACACATGATCCTTCTGAAGCCGGTTTGGACTGCAGTATTTTCACTGTGCGTGCTGTATTTCCTCTCTGCTGGGGACGTGGGCCGAGTGAATTCGGGGAGTGAGTGGATCAGCAGGGGGTCGTTCTGAGCACCTGTATCTGATCTGAGATCGAGGGACATCGGACCTTTTAATGGAACCCAGGTGCTGTCTCACGACTGAAGCCAACTCTCATGCAAAAAAAAACAGAGACAAACAGCAGACAAAGACATGGCTTAGGGTGAAAGAGGAGCTGAGCAGAGATTGGAGGATGGGGTGAGGTGGGGTGGGATGGGATGGGGTGAGGTGGGGTGGGATGGGATGGGGTGAGGTGGGGTGGGGTGGGGTGGAGGGAACAGAGACAGTAAAAGACAAAAATGGTGAGTGGCAACAGTGGGGGTGGTGGGCTGGAAATTTGGTTGGTTCACAGACAGGCCATTAGACGCAGATACAAACATATGGAGACAGACAGAGACCCGGCAAGCAGAGGGCAGACGATCGGTCAAATAAACGGACTGTTGCTGAGAGAGAGATGGTAGAGCGAGTGACGTGACAGGCCCTTAAACTGCCAGGCCTGCGGACCTTAGCGGATGGTCTCTCAGCAGTCTCTCCTACTCCTTTGTTATTTCAGTAAGCCATTTCTGGCCTCATGCCCAGTGATTGGCGGTTGATAAACAAGAACTTTTTTTTTTTTTAACTCTCTTTTGTTCTGCAGGGAAATTGTATCTATAGGGTTTTATAAACTATATGGTGGTTGTCTCAGGCATGGGGACTCTAGAGACAGCCCTGTCTTAATCAATGTGTGGACAAAGCTGGACCTTAGTAGCTTCTTTGAGCTGTGTGGCAGGAGAAAGCTCTGTTTAACGCAACCAGAGACCAGAGTTTTTTTTCTCAATTAAGACAGAGGATAAGAAAATTCACTGATAGTGCTTTTCGTTTCATACACAGACTTTCAACATTTTTTTTTTTTTGGCAGCTTCAAAAGGATTTTAAAGCATTTTTGTCCACTAATACTGATTTGAATCCCATCCAGAAATTTAAACCACCTGATGAAGGAGGTCAGTTGCTAACTAATAGAGTGCTATTAGAGACTGTGTTTGTGTTTGTGTGAGTGTGTGTGTGAGTGAGTGTGTGAGTGTGTGTGTGTGAGTGTTTGTGTGTGTGTGTGTGTGTGTGTGTGTGTGCACAGACACACCCAAAGAGAGGGGCGTTCAGTGGCTCTGTGGGTAGTCACCTCTTATTTGTTTTTGCACATCTGTCTACGCGGAACACTTCCGACTCTAATTAGGATTTCCTGAGACTCAATAAAGGAGATTATTGGGCCTCACAAACACTCATCAGTGCTCTCCCTGCCCCTGCTCCCCTTCCTGTTCTCACTGTCGCAGCGATTGCTTTGCTGAGGACTGAGGGTTCGCTCGGCCCTGTCACAATGACACGGAAAAATCCCGTTCCCATTGTCCGCACTGTCGTATTCCCCATCTCAAATAGACACACAATTAACTTCCACTGCCTATTGAGTATTGCCTGAATGTTTTGTCTGTTATATCGGCTACACTGATATGATTCTGTAATGTTTGTAATGGTACAAAGGGCAGAATTGAAATTTGCTGTTGGCTATTGAGTGAACTCAAGAGCCTCTGTATAATTAAACATCCAGCCCTGAGAAGAGAGGGAACAATGAGCAGAGGAGAGTGCTTGGCTGAAGCCTGGCTATTTTGACAGAGGGCACTGGAGGAGTCTTCTTGTGTGGCAAGACTGATCACAGTTAATATTCAAAGCCCAGTGTCTTGTAAAGGAAGTCTTCTAAAGGAGCTCTCAATGCATGGCCAGTATACAATGAGGCGTCACCAAATGGACTGTGCATAAAGCACAGACAGGGAGGCCCTTGGTACGATGGGCCTGTATAGAGTCCATGTTGAGTTATTTTACATAGGCCAGCTCCTGTCCCTGTCTCCCCCCCCCCCACCACTATAGCCTGCAGCCCTTCATCCTGCTCTTTCTCTCTCTCTCTCTCTCTCTCTCTCTCTCTCTCTCTCTCTCTCTCTCTGCAACCATAATCTAAAATTCACAGTGTTGGAATTTTGCACATTAACAACACCAACAACTTTATTTAGTCATTCATTTTGCAAGCGCTCTAATATCTTGTTGCTTATTGCTCCTTGTAATAAAAAAAACAAAAAACAAAAACCCAGCTCTCATTCCCCTGTATGTACTTTCGTTATATTTTAATCTGATTAGTCGTCTGTAATCTGTCTGTTTCTCACCTCGTCCCATTCTCTCTGGCTGTAAGGGCCTGAGATAGGGAAAGCTCATCTACGTGATCCACACGGCGTATAGACTCTCACATTCACACACACTGTTTGGTGTGGACATTTCATCCTCATTACTCCTCCTCTCCCCCTCAGCGGCCCCTCTCTTGCCAAGCAGTGATGTCATTCTCATGGAGACAGAGGAGCTGTTGGCGAGGTGCCTTGGCCCTCGGGGTCACATGGAAAAGAGAGAGAGGGGGAGCCGGAGCTTGGCCCCGGAGCTTAGGACCATAGGGATTAAGCTCTCCCCCTCGGAGAGCGCACCGTTCCTGGCCTCACTAAACAAGAACACCCCTTATTTACCCCCGGTTCCCTGGTTTCTGTTAGTGGCACTGTGTTTAAGTGTGAATGGCAGACATGTCGGAGATGTGAGGAGGACCTCGGGAAGGGACTGCTCCTGGGATTAACCCTCTATTCTTCCTCCCTGGTGCTTCTAGGGCCCTCCATTCACCAGGCCCTTTTTTCCTGTGGGCCCCCATTCATTAGCAGCTAAACTGTTACATAACAATGCGGCCTGCCTTCTGCCTGGGCTGCAGAGCTGTTGGTTAAACAAGACGCCCTTGCACCTCGGGCCGCTGACGAGGACCGCTTTCCCCTGGCCTCCCTTGGCCTTCGGGTAGCACCAGCACGAGAGCCTGGACGCTGGACCATGCTCTCGGTGTGGTTCAGTGCGGTTCCGGCTTAAAGCCAGTCGCACCGGGCAGTTTAATGGGAAAAGTGTGACTGTGCCGTGTTCTGGTTTTTGCGATGGTTTAATTCGTTTAGGACGAGCGTTTGTGCTCAAGTCACGCGTTGAATGACACACTTTCGCTGTGTATATTGATGGAAAAAAAAAATATTATGCAGAGGAAATGAGGGCACAATAGCATTCTGTGACTAGTCAATAAAATCAATGACTGCACTGGGTGTGTGTTTGTGTCAAGTTATTCTGCTTTTGTGAGAGCATACTCATGGAGTCCCCCACTCACAAAAAGAGCTCCAGCATGTTTGGCAAGGAGAGAAAGGGAAACTGGCACAAAAGGAGGAGTGACCAAAGCAGGGAGAGCAGGAGATAGGCAGAACAGAGATCTGGGCTTTACCGAGCAAAGTGGATATTCTGTTGTTGGGTTGCCTCATCAGAGAAGACTAAACAGAGTGAAAAGACTCAGGCTCTTTGAGGAAACCCCATTCACAATAAGGACAACCATCAGCCCTAATTAGAGTTATTACCCACTATTATCAAATATTACCCCTTTAGTCTCCAAGACTCACACACAAGCACACACACGGCCTCTAAGACCAAAGGCTTCACTATATTTAGGTCAAACCAGGGCAATGGGAATAGGAATAACTGTGGTGTGGTTTAGGGTAGAGGAATGGAAAAAAAAACCCCCAAAAACTACTGAGCAAAATGGAAAGATTTCATGATACAGACTTTCACCCTAAGGCTTTGCAGTGGTGTTTGGATCTAACCTTGTTCCATCAGAGAGTGGGGGGGGGGGGGGGGGGGCTCACACCTTCTCTCCCAGAACAGACATTTCTCCCACAATGACTCATGGCACTTTTTACCCAAATGCACACAACATTCCTGTCTAGTCTTTACTTTCTTTCTTTCCTTCCTTCTTTTTTTTCCTCTAAACTTTCTCTACTGTTTGTGTGGCCTGTGATGATGGAAAATATGATAAAAAACATGGTGACCAGACTAGAAGCCCCCCTGCAGTTTGTACTCACTCACTCAGCCAACACTGGGCCTCCTCAAAGATAAATCTGAGCTTGTTAGCCCTGTCTGCTCACCTCTTCCTTTGGCCTGTTTGTTTGGTCATGAAACAGATGAGAAGGGGGTTGGGGGGGGGGGGCAGTTTAAATAATTCAGGATTTGTTCTTAAAGCTGAAGAAAATGTGCTATCTCTGTAGCGTTGATAACCAACAATGAGAACGTCTGAGTTCCTCACTAGCTCCATGTGGAACAGTATCAGTTTGAGTGAGGACGTGCCAGCTGCTATGTGTTAAACAAAGCCATGTGTTCTTGTTTACATCTCATGTGCACACACCAAACTCACTTTTCTTTTTTTTTTTTTTTAGTTATCTGATGTGAAAAGTCTCTGTTGGTGCAGAGGAGAAACCAGAGACGCGGCCTGGATTAGTGAGACTGGCTGTGCTTCAGAAACACCAAAAGCAGGACAGCGCCCTCGGGCTGCGCTGAAAGTTCCCTCCCAGGGGGCCAAATTCCCAACGGGGGAGAAAGGGGGCTGGGGTCAGAGGTCAATCTCTGAGGGCTTATATTATCGCCACAACTTAGATTGTCACCTAGCTGCGCGGTCACCTCTCATGCCATGGGGGCTACGTCAATGTTATCGGAAGCCTTTTTCATACAGAAACAGGTCCACAGGTCTTGGCTCCCCCTCCCCTAGTCCATGTGTGTGTTGGGTGCTCTGTGGGGGTGTTGACTGAGGGAACTCACCCGGGGACAGGGGCGGGGGGGGGGGGGGGGGGGGGGGGGGGGGGGGGGGGGGGGATGGAGGTGCTGAGTCATGTCGCCCTGCTGCTGATGGGTCTCGCGGGCTTCGCTGCGTTGCGGTCTCTCTAAGGGGCTTTTAACGCAGTGACCTGTGGCAGGAGTAGCTGACCCCGTCGGCTACGTTAAACTGTCTGAAATGACAGGGAAACAGACCGTTCATCGTGGTGAAGTGAAAAACAAGGCAGGACGAAGCAGGACAGAGCCTGAACGATAAAGACTTGAAACTGGATGGTTTTGTACGTTGTATGCTCTTTAAGATCTTCTGTGTGGCATACTGACGTGTTTGATGAGTTCAGTTTTGGTCCTCAAACTGTTAGCCAAAGATAGTGAACCTAGAGCAGTCACATTAAAAAGAATGATGTAGTTTATTTGTTACTATCCTTATTAAGACAAAACACATTGACCACACATGACAAAAACTACCATTGCATATGTGGTCCACGTATGGGATACAGCATTTTTTCAAACAGTTCTTTTTTTGATTGAAAATGTATCTAATTTCAGTGATCTAGATATTTCCATATAACTGTAATACAACTTTGAAAACTGATTTCAGTAGAAGTTGCAGTTATCCAAACACAAAACTCACTGTATTTTTCTTTTACCTCATAAATGTGTCAGAACTCTAATTTCCATAACAGACACCCCCTCCCCCAATCCCAATACATTGCACATACGTCAAATGTTGACACTCTACGAATCACACAATGGGACCAGCTGAGCATCAAAACTGGTACTGCGTCAAGTCAGGGCTTCCCTGAAAAGTGACATTGTGTGCCGGGACTCCAGTCAGTTACAGTCAAGCTCCAGCGGAGCGGAAAGAGCGCTCATATGGGATGCCGTGGTCACAAATCGAAGCGGTCACTTTGGCTGTGATCTTGCCTGGGCAGAGCATGCATGATTACTCTCATATGCCTCCATTTCAATGTGGGTTTTAGTCTGCACCACAACCAAGGGCCGTAGTGACCAGTGGATACATGACCTCAAAGGGAGGATTGGTGTCTCAGCTGTGCCCCAGAAGCCAGCAGGTTGCTTGTTTTAATCCCAAATGGAGTGCATGTATAGTATATTGACTTATTATTGTAGAGCTGCCGATCCGAATGTCTCTGGAAGGATGAAGCACTTCATCCCAACGTGCTCCATATGCAACAGGGCACTTTGGAAAAGTGGGACAGTACTGTGGTCAAATGCAAGATACAATATAAAACTGTGTCAGAGTCCTGAGTCTCAAACTGAACTGCTGTTAATAGCTATAAAATGCAGAGGTAGGTATGAGGGTGGAAAGTAGGGCATAGATGAAGAGAGCCCAAAACAAGTTTGGCTTTAATAAACAGTTCTGGTCTAATCTAAACGGACACTTGGCAAACGTCATGGTGATCTAGTCCTGTATGCATGATGACTGGTGCGGTGTCTGCTCTAATGAAATGAATGCAAGAGAGTCAGAGAGCCGGTTACCAGCTCAACCTGGAAAAATGACATCATTCCCACAAGCTCTTTCAACTGCTTTCCCTGCATTTCCACGGAGGTGCCCGTTACCAGATCTCAAATAACGGTGACCATGACTGTTTTTATCTGGAAAATCCAAGAGGCCAGCAAAATCTACGCAGATGATGGTTGATCCAGAAACGGCTTTTTTTTTTTTTTTTAAATAAAACGAACACGGTCTGTTAGTATTTTGCTCAGTGTGTGAGAAAAAGCAAGACTGTGTTGCATTATGGTGGCTGTAGGATTCTCTGCAGACGAGTGAAGAGGCCCAGGGCTGTGTGTTGTAGTACAGAGGAGCAGGAGTGCTTCCACTCAGGCGGTAATGACATGGTTCGGACTCAGCTTTAATACCTCCAGCAATTAGCACCAGGTGCTCGGATAAGAACATACTGTAAAACAGGAGAGGAGTGTTTCAAAATCCAGAGGCCATAAAAATCCCCAGGGCCACTTAATAACATGGCATGCACATAAAAAAACCTCCCCGAAAAACAAAAATAAAAAAAAAAACAAAGAGAGATGAACAGAGTGCTTATCACCGCAGCTAAATCCTGCTGGATTCTTTGGCAGGAGTCTGTGTTTTTTTCCCTGTGTGTTTCTACACAGCTGATTGCGGAAGGGCTTGATGTGTTTTTTTTGGGATTTTTTTTTTTTTTTAATGTGGGACCCTACTTTTGGCGTGACAGCAGTTTGAATTGGCCTTGATCCAGTAAGCGGTGCTAATTAAGGAAGAACCCCTTTCAGCGCTGAGTGGCACACAAAATGGTGCCCCCACCACAAACCCCCAGCGCAACCCCCCCCCCCCCCCCCCCCGACCACGGCAGGCTCTGGGCATGGCCGCATGTCCGTTGCCTAGCTCCACTGCTGCCACAGTATGGCCATTCCACTTGGTTAATCTCTCTATACAGGCCAGTGGATGGGCTCTTACCCGGAGCTCTCCACGGCGGCGGGTCAGCGCCAGTGCAGGCTTGGCCTGCTCGGCTGAAAAGCACATCTGCAGCACGTGAATGACACTCAAGAACAAACGTGCAGAGACCAGCGCCGACGGACTGGTCACTGGAGGGCTTAAGCCTCAAAGAGTTTGCTGTGTTGTGCTTTTGTCCCGGCAGAGGTAAGGTTGCCGTGGGAGATTCCGCTCATTGGTCTTGTCTATTTGTTGTTCTAACTCTCATGCCATAAAGGGAACTTCCTGTAAGGTATTCTTCTGTGATGCGAGGAGTCAGAATATAGCAGAGAGGCGTTTACTCACTCGATGAAGAGCCTATAGTTATTTTAACAGCGTATTCAGGCTGAAGGACCTCATCAATCCTCTGTACTCCGACAGGTCAACTTTGATAAAAGAAAGTGTCACAATGTAAGCATTTCCATCTGTTTGAAAGGCATGTATTATTTAACACAAACACACACACACACACACACACACGCACAAAATCTATGTTGTCCTTTTTTTATAATGTCATAACAGCATTTCTTAAAGTGCTCTGTGTTTTGTTGTCAAAACAAAGCCTTTTCTGACTTTCAGCCAGCCAGCGCGGCCTTGGTTACACAGGTCTCCCTGTTTGGCCTCTCATTCTCTCATTCAGCTCTGACACATAAAAAAAAAAAGAACCCGCTCCACCCAGGCTGTCATGAAGAATGGCCCGAACGATACAAACACACTCAGGAGAACAGGTTTATTTAATGAGCCCGAGACAAGCAATTAAACAAACGAGGGGGGGTAAGGAGGGGCCTTTTTTTTTTTGGCAAACAGGAACCACTCTGGGCTTGCACTAATCTGCTGTCGCTGGTGTGGCCCTCACGTGTGGAATACAGGGATTATACAAGAGCTCTGCTCTCGTGAACGTAGATGTCATCGATTAGCACCGATAGGACAGTCTCCACCTTCTTCTTGTTGGCTTTAGCTGAGTGTTACCTCAACGTTTAAAGAAGAGGTTTTTAATGCAAGACAGGTCTTCTGTTACAAGTCTATAAATTGATCTAAACAGATTCAAATCTGAGTGCTTGGGGGGAAGGGGGTGTGTGTCTCTGAAATCTACCTCTGCACTGCTTTTAAGCAGCAGGAAAACATCTCTGAAGTCTGTCAAAACCCAGACCCGCTGTCTGCAAGTTTGAAACTCCAAGATCAAAGGTCATCTCCTTCCCTAAGCCCTTTGCGACCCCTGCTAATGCTTCTGTGACCCCTGGAGGTTTAAGGATCCCCCTGACTTCTCCTCATTCCTCTGTCTGGACTCGAGATCCCAGCACCCACTGGGCAGGAAGCAGAGCTGTGCTGTGTAGTCATAGATGTGTATTGGGCTCCTCGTATCTGCAATTATGACGGAGAGTCACAGTAGAGAACAGTTAGATCCATTACTCAGAATGGAAATTTACAAGTGAGAACATGCAGGTAATCGCTATAGAAGATGCACACTGAAAAGGCTGATTGTTCATTATTTTTCATCACTGACAAATGAATGAAAGAAAAAGAGGCAGGATGTCCCAGATGCCCTCCAACAGTCTGATTTATTTACCTATTTATTTACCTATTTATTTACCTATTTATTTATTTATTTATTTCTACAGCGGGTTTCTCTGCTTGATCAGCTTTATTTTTCTGGTCAAACCAAAAGCGAAAGTGTTCAGTCAGCCTTGGCACACAGAGGCATCGAGCTTAGTGGTGATGACAGAAGTATTTCTTCACATGAGTGAATGAGAAGCAGAAGTTTCCGAACGAACTGACTAAACCAAAAAAAAAATGTATCAAAAAAAAAATCCCCTTAAATTCCACTCTGTCATGCCGTTACTGAGCGAGAGCGAGAGAGAGAGAGAGAGAGAGAGAGAGAGGTGACGAAAGTCCCTAAAATACCAGTAGTCGTCAAGGGTATTGGTTGTGTCAAACAGATCTACACTCACAACTTTAACGGTTCGCTGACGGCTTCCCGGTATTTCTCAACTGCTTTACACAATAAAGCAACTACTCTCCCAAAACAAATTCATTTGTCCCGTTAAATGGACTGAACGATCATATGACCAGAGAGCGTTTATCAGCCACATAGACAGACATGCACCAACAAAGAGGTTTTCCTCACTGACTGCGTAGGGACTGCTATGTCCTGGCTTTCTCAACAGCCACCTGACACACACCATCCTGAGGACTTCCCAGAAACACTTAGAGCCTTTTTTTTAACTTTAGGGCTTGTATCAAATGTCCTCTGAGATTGTATCAAGGTCTCAACTTGTCTTGTCAAGTTCGGAATTATTGTCTCTACCAGTTCTGTCGTTTTTTCCGAGATTTAAAAGCAATCCGGTTTGCATTAAAATGATCAGACACTTTTGAATCCACCTCTCAAATATTACTGTCTTTCTATTTAATTATTTAAACGATTCAGATCACTTTTCACCGATCATTTACAGTTCAACCCATTTTTTTACTGTGGCTGTTGACCACACATAACCAAACATAAATACGCTTTGTTTCATATACAGTTGATTTGACATTGAGTAAACAGTGATATAACCTATAATATAGTCAACATGAAAATGTGTCAGCCGTTTTCACAGCAGGCTACACAGACGTCACAAACTATATGTAGCCACATTAAACACTTATTTTTGCTCCACTTGCTGTGTGTCAAACTGAATCTTGAGATGAGTTTTAAGAGTTGAGGTTTAGAGTTGAGAGATGAGTTTTAAGGGTTGAGAGATGAGTTTTAAGAGTTGAGAGATGAGGTTTAGAGTTGAGTTTTAGAGTTGAGAGATGAGTTTTAAGGGTTGAGGTTTAGAGTTGAGAGATAGATTTGAAGAGTTGAGAGATACGTTTTAAGAGTTGAGTTTTGGAGTTGAGAGATAAGTTTTAAGAGTTGAGTTTTAGAGTTGAGAGATGAGTTTTAAGGGTTGATGTTTAGAGTTGAGAGATGAGTTTTAAGAGTTGAGTTTTAGAGTTGAGAGATGAGTTTTAAGGGTTGATGTTTAGAGTTGAGAGATGAGTTTTAAGAGTTGATCTGTTCTCATTTCAGTGCAGTCAAAATAAGAGTGGTACCTCCCTCTTTTGCACACTCTGCACAAGCTCTTCCAGCTCAGGGTGGAACCCTGTTTCATGTGTCCAAACACACAGCTGTCACCCTGGGATCCTACTTATAGCTCGCTGGCTGCTGGTTCTGCGCCCCCCCCCCCCCCCCCCCCATCCTCTCAGGCCTTAACCTCTCTTAGCCATTTCTAACAACAAATCCAAAATAAAACTCAACACACCCAAAAAAGACACCCCCCTCAGCAGGCGTTCCAGAACACTCTGATGGATACAGAACAGCATGAGATTTGGGGAAGATGTCGTAACCCCCTCTTCCAAACACATTCTTCGGCATAGAATTTATCATCATCGACGCTGTCAGGGACGGCAGAATCGGAGTAACTTGTCCATAAAACTGTGCTGAAATGTCTCGACAGTAGGTTTGCATGGCGTTTCGAGAGATATGATCTGTTAAGGTGTTTGTTGATGTTGTAGATGGGCGATTTAAACCTGACCGTGGAGCTGGCTGTTTGTCAGGCTGTAGACACGCCCTTTCCTGCTGCTTCCTATTCATTCACTTCCACGGCTGATGTCGGTCAACCCGGTTTCCGTTCCGAAGCGTTCTCACATGCACACAGAACTGGGCTGCACTGCCCAGTGCATTAACAAAGCACACCCACCAAAACAGATAGCACAGACACTCAGTGATAACTCTCTACCAGTCTCATACCCTGGCACTGTGTGGAGGGACTCCCTACCTGGTCAATGTATCTTTCTTTGAAACTAACAGGCTTGCTCCATCACTGCGTAGTATGTTTAACAGAATATTGACAGTTGGACGACATCTGGCTTTTGACGGCCCGAGCTCAGAGCCAGTTTCCTTATGTTTCCACACAGCAATCTAAACAGGATCCCAGTGGAGGAAGGGAGAAGGGTGGAGAGTGAGAAAAGGAATAAGAAAAAAAAATGGAGAAGCCATGACTGACGGAGCTGCTTTCTCCACCGACAGCATGAAATAACATTCAAATGCCCTTACACCCAACACACAGCTCTTTAACACTAACACGTTCATATGACACAATTTTTAGAGTTTTCAAAACATTAAGGTAGGTGTGTTTACAATATTGCCTTAAGTTGGGAACAGGTAACTATGGATCACAGAATAGGAAAACCCCTGACAAGTGGGCGTGTAGGGGAAACCATTTGGACGGGTCGAACAGTAAGCGGTATTGTGGACTTGGTCAAACTGAGGGGGCGATTTCTCTGCTCGGGCAGTACCAGGATGACCCGCTTACTGAACACAATGTTCCCCCCCGTCCCTCCTGACTCACAAGGTACGGGCCGTTATGCAACGGACAGGGGAAAGGGGAGGGCGAGCTTAGGAGGTGATCCATTTTTCTGGAAGAGGAGCAAAATGAACGACTCCTGCGTGAGAACGAGGGACAACACGGCTCTATTTGCACAAGGTTGGACCTGGGTCAAATATTCCCCGACTTCCATTGGCAGGGCACCTGACATGTTTGTGCGCAGTCTCGATGCAAGCCGTCTTCCAGAACTTTCTAACTGGGAAAAGTTCTGGAATGTCAGCTGTTATACACACACACACACACACACACACACACACACACACAGACACACAAAATGTTTTTTAAATGAAAAAATCACGATGTAGTGCAGAGTCGACTACACAGCTCTCATGATGTATTATAAATATTATTTTTAGTATCTGTGTCAAATACACAATTATCCAAACAGTGTGAAAGAGTCCAGTAGAACATTTGTCACTGCATCAGTGCTTCGGCGAAGATGGTAAGACTATTATGTTCAGATGAGTAACGGTGAAAAGGCAGCGCTCTTTCAAAACAATATTCCCTGTGACAAAGTTTTCAGCCGTTCTCCTCATTAAGGCCAGAAGTCAGAGTGACATGACATCCATCAAACGGGAAATTTCCACAATAGTCTCTACGTCATCAGTCGTAGACGCACGCGCACACACACACACACACACACACACACACACACATACAGAAAGCAATTCAGAGATCCAAGGAAATCCTCTAATCCCACTCATGTCAGTCCGGTCGTTTCTCAGTGTTTACGCTGTTCAGTCTTCCTTCCTCAGAGGGCGACATAAATGAGATATGGCAAAGCCAGGATCAGTAGAGGTTCCCAACCGAGGAGACTTCAAAACACAACGGATTTACACCTCAGCATGAAAGAGAGAGTCACACGTTAATCATTAAGCGCAGTTCACAATAACGAGCAGGATTCTCTTTTTCTCTCTGTCTCCCTCTCTCTCTGTTTGTTAAAAGAACATGAGTGAAAAGGAAAAATAACACAACAGATTGGATATGAAGAACAGCATTCCTGAGGTAAAAATGAAAATGATGATGATGATGATGATGATGATGATGATTGTGAAGATGCTAAAACTGTCCATCACTGCAGTCTGGGGGTTAGCTGTTTCATCCCTGGCCTGTACTTGTGGTGCAGGTGTGAGGCAAGGAATTAAAGCTGAGGATTTGGTGACAAAAGCGTCGGTCAGTGTGACAACCCACTGGGGTCGGGGGTGGGGGGGAGGGGGGGGGCACTGACAGCTGTTGTGAGAAGTGGAGTCTGTCTTGCACTCTAAGATCACGAGTGGGTCTTTGGGAGGGGGAGCTTGAGAAGGAGAAGGAGGAGGAGGAGGAGGTGGCAGTTTGGGAGTCAGGGCTTTGGCAAGTGATGAATGGAGAGATTTAAAAGGGGCTAGGTCCCAGGCCCTGACACCCGAGGATGACCCTGCAAAACCTCCACAACGCGGACCTCTGCACCACCACAAGACAATTCAGCTTCCCAGGGATCCAGAACAGAGGCAATGTGCCTGAACTGTGTAACTGACCAGTCACCATTAACAGCTTTTCCTCAGCATCATTTTTAGCCTTGTTCTGCAGGCATATGGATGTTCTCCCCAAGAGAGGCGTCGACCCTCACACGAGTGTCAAGTGTTTTCAGTCGAGGGAAATTTAAGTACCGGTTACAGTTTCAGTTCTCCGACTGACTGACTGCCCAAGGCACACATATTGAAATCTATGAGTCGTGCTGCATTTTCCGGAAATGTGGCCCAGTTTCCCCACTTTAAACCAGCAAACAGCTGTAAACTTCAAACAAAGTCACCTCGGGTATAAAGGATGATTTTTTTTTCTCCACCACATTCTTGGTTTGTTCAGGCAAATCAAACCAAACCACAGAATGTATGACCATAAAACGTACACTGCTCTCTCTCTCTCGCCGCTATGTTTGACGAACACATTAAGTTGAAGCTACAGGCATCAGTCAAATGAGCAGCACCTGATGTTTAAAGGGTCTCAGCTGGCCGCTTCTGCGGTCTCTCTGAGTGTTTTTATGTGTCACTCACAAAGTGGTTTCTGCCAATAATGACCGAGCGCACGTTTGATGGGTAACGTCAGAGGGGGCTATCATTTTAATGCAGCTCAACTGCACGGCTGTTAAAAAACTGCACTTAACACAGCTCTGACTCGCTGACTAAAATCACAGCTCACGGACCTGGCACTGAGTGTAAACCCTTTGTTCAATAGGAGTTGGACGAATGTATAAGAATGTATGAGACAGAAAGAGACATCTCCTCACCTTACGGTGAAAACGGATGTTTACACACTAACGGCATGAGAAAAGTGCAATCCTCATACGTCCATCTGATTTCACTGAGAGATTCATTCTCTGTTCAGACAGGTTGTGTGGTTGGAGCATTTCAAGCGTGAGAAACAGGCGGGTAACTTTGTGCCCCCTCTAGAGGCTCTTTTGGGTATTGTACAAATCACCAGAACAATGTTTTTTCTGCTGTTACAGTTGACAATGAGAATATTCAGTTTCTATATTTGTATTGAATACTTATATCAATGATAATGTAAGCAGGTAACAGTGCTTCAATTTGCAGAGCCCAGTCAGTTAATTTAGCGTCCTAATCGTGGGAATGATCATTTGTAACAGTGAAAGCAATTAATGCTCCATGTGAAACCACAAGCAAGTTGTAGGTATTACCCATATTACTACCAACACAATCTGAATGACATTTAATGCATGAAAAGTGCAATGAGCGTGAATGTTTAGGACGCCAGCTCCGTACAAAAGACTCCGCTGAGGCTGACGTTTCAATGACCAAATCCTCTAATAAAGCCGGAGTAACCCGAAGACGGTTATTTCCTCTGTGTGAGCTCTGACCTCAAATCTCAGTATTCTTTTTGTGACCTGAACTGGCTGTTCAAAACAAATCGCCTGTTCGGCATTTGCCAAGTGTGTCAGAGGAACATTCAGGTACACTGTACAGACAGCTCGAGGGGTTTTATGCTGGCACTTGGTAGCGTGGTGAATGGAGCGGCGTGCAAGTCCAGGCAAATCCGAGCGCAGGATGTTGGCATTGCTGATTCTGAGACCAGGGGAAGGAAACTCTGGAAGGCAAACACAATCGGCCAGGCACAGCCAGAGCCTGTACTGGCAGGGTGGAATTGGATCTAATGTTTTAAAACAAAAACTGCTGAAAACTTCAGTAATCATATCCAACTTAATGGACAGCAAACATTGATGGTGGATTAGGATAACAACTATATCTGCTTGTTTGGATTAATCTGTGTTGATTTCTTCCTCTTTGTTTTCACGACTGGTATAGCTGTTATGATTTTGATTTTAGTGTGTGTGTGTGTGTGTGTGTGTGTGTGTGTTGCAAAGTACTTGATTGTAATGGCGAACTCCTCAGTTGGATTTCACAGCCAAGTGCTGTCAGTAGCAGTCCCAGAGGGATTAGAACAGCCCCAGACAGTGTAAACAAAGAACAATGGTGGAAAATATGACTGACCAGACCAAACACACAGCGGGTATGTTGACCTGAGCACAAAAAGACTCATGCAAAAGCTTGAAAACTCAGTGCTATAACGGTGAATTTATATGGGCCAAGCGCACAGGTACATATCAACCTAATATCCGCAGTATCTGGATCTCCGTGATAAAGGTGAACAATTTTCTTGGCTGCCTCCTTTTCTGGGTGACTTAGGTAAAGTAACAACTTTTTTTTATTTTGTTTTGTTTTGCTCTGACCACCCTATTTTCCAAAAAAAAAAAAAAAAAAAAGAATATCCCTCCCCCCCCCCAAAAAAAACCCCCAGACATCACTTTGTTGGGAACCAGCTTTATTAGGACGGCACCCTGTCAGACTGACCCTTATTTTCTGTTTTGCGTGTTGCCTAAAATATCTCGTGCCTTTGTGAGAAGACGGGCACGTTGTGGGAATATAGTGCTGGCTGATCAGAGGACAGAGGTGTCCGCTCTGCCTAACCAGAGTGAGGCCTGCACAAAGATAAAAGATGTCAGATGAGATCTCCACAGAAACGGCCCTGACATCATTCTCCATGCCAACATTTCCCAAGGCAACAGCCAAGCCAGGGCTGCTGAGGAAGTGGGGCATGCGTGTACACACACACACACACACACACACACAGAAAGAGCCCTGATGCACTAAAACCCCACAGTTCAGCACTATCACGGGCAATGATGTCAGCCCTTTCCCATACAGACCACTGAGAAGCAAACAGTTGCGCTGCGCTTCTTGGGAACAAAATTGGAAGTTAATGAGACTAATATCTCAGGCCAGCGCTTTCAGGGGCTCTTCCAACTTGTCAGTCAATCTGAGAGGTTGTGTGGGGGAGACTGTGAATTGACTGCGATGTGTTTGCTCTCTCGGCTGTTCATTTACACGTGCGTCGTTGTGAATGCGAATGGATATTAAAGGGTAAATGCAGAGAGTGATGACAAGGGACTGAGTCGCATTCTACAGTACCCGGGCACTTGAAGAGATTAAAAAACCGACTGCGATTTACGGGTATAAAACGTCCCCTAGGCAGACAACCGTCCCTTTACCTGTTTGTTCATAACACATTCTCAAATGTACTATGTGTGGAGTCATGATGGTTCAATAACAACCTCTAGGCCGAAAACACAGAAAGCGCCATGCTCACGTCTAAGATTGACAGTACTTATTTTGGGTACCTTTCTTCAAGAGTGTTTAGCTGCCCTCTACTGTCTATTTACGTCTTAACGTTAACATAGGTTCGTGCAGAGACAAAAATATATCATTCGGCGATATGTCTCTTCTTTGTACCTATAAATTACTCGCTCTAATTTTTGCATTACTTTGTGTTCCGCCGACAAAAGCGGTCTAGACTGCCCCAGCGGAGGAACCCAAGGAAGAGCGCCACAAAGAGGTTCTAAACCAGCTCTCCCTTTTGAAGTCTCAGTGCACTAGCTCAGTGCACTAGCTCTTCGTCATACTGGAACTTTCGTTGACTTCGAATGGTCAAAAATATATACTTAAGTTCAGGCGTCCTTCAGACACATAACCATTACAACCTCGACTCCTTTTACACCAGCTAGTCCAATCACACGTGACACGGTGGCGCTGTTGGCAAGATTAGCAGAGTTGTTGTTTTTTCTACCGCTCTGATTGGCAGGGTGTTCAGTTTGCCGCAATGGCTCGCGCAGTAACACAACTAAAAAGACCTAAGCACGGCAGACTCTCCAGCAAAAACAATTTCACGTAAACAATAGAATCAGTTACAATAATGAAAACTTGAAGTTATACGCAGATCTTCGAAATTCAAGTGCTCTACAAATTATACGAGGGATTCGCTATCTTATCTGTTTAAAGCGCCAGTGTAGTGTGTAGTGGGATGGGTCTAACTTTCTAGAAAAAGAAGTCCCGCTCATATGCGCCATTTCAGATCAGAGTATTCGCTTTGTTAGCAGAAACACTGCGATGGTGTTAGCGCTACATTCAGACGCGCCCGACATTTGAATTTAATACCGATAGATTTGACCTATCTGTTTCGTAGACTCGTGTCTCTCTTTATCGAGCGAACGCCAAAGATCAAAAAGAAGACCAAACGTGATCAGTGGCGTCTGATATATGTATATGTAACCCGAAGCTAGCTATTTAGCTTAGCAAGTATCGAGACGTCCCTTGGTCGCTTATCTAGAGAAAACAGTGGGAGCGTAGTTAGCTAGCTAGCATATGTTATATTGTAGCTTCCACTTCGGATCCCTTCGTCGAATTTATCGTCAAGTGCAAGTCTGTGTCTCTTGTTAATTTTCTTCGAACCGTATATTTAGTCACACTGACGACCACTGTACAAGACTCGAAGACTGAAGGGGAGATGGCGTCTTCAGTGGGAAACGTGGCTGATAGCACAGGTAAACGTGACAGATACATTTAATGTTAGCTTTGCTAATGTACTAACACCAATCACGAATCAGTTAACTTATTAAGTCAGTTTTCGGCCGAATGATCCGCTCTTGTCCCTTAATCAGTTAACATGATGAAAGATTAGGTTACCGGGCCTGTTTGTCATATATCTATGATGTTAACGCTAGCTGTCGTAGGTAGTCAGACACATAACTAGCATGTCTTTTGCATAGGCATAGGTAAGATGCTTAAGGAAAGAGACATCACAGTAGTCAATTGGACAGTTCTTTTGTATCATATATTTTCAATCAAGTACTGCGTGTACACTTATGAATTCATCACGAGCTGTTGGCATAAGTCTAAGAATGTTGCGGTATTTCTTTCTCCCCTGTTTTGTCATCATTTGGGCTCCATCATTCGTGCTTCAACACATTTCCTGTTTTTCATGCATTTCATGTCATTTGCTTAGCCACGCGCTTTTCATCAAAACAGCATTTAAAATGCTAAATTGACGTAGCCGCAAGTAGTAGAAGCTGAACATGCTTGAGAGAGACCAACGCGTTAAAATCTACACGTGTGTACAGTCCCGGGTATATACGGCTTAATGGAACACGTTTTTCTTCACACTAAGTATAGAATTGCTGATTTGCACGATTAAAATTCATGAATACATCCTGTACTTTGTGCACTACTTTCTTGTGAGTGGATTAGGCTTTGGTCTGTATGTATGATCTTGATCAAATGTATACGTCATGACAGTGGATTAAGTTTCATATCATTTCATCCTTATTTTGGTCTTTCTTTTTTTTTTATTTTTGAGTCATGTTTTGTTGCATTTCCATTTCTTCTAACATGTTGTTTCCCCCCCCCCCCTCCTCGGGTTCGCGTTGGTGCTCCAGAACCAACAAAACGTATGCTTTCCTTCCAAGGGTTGGCAGAGTTGGCGCACCGCGAGTATCAGTCGGGCGACTTTGAGGCGGCAGAGCGGCACTGCATGCAGCTGTGGAGACAGGAACCCGACAATACCGGGGTTCTGCTGCTGCTCTCCTCCATCCACTTCCAGTGCCGTAGGCTCGACAGGTGAGGTGGGCGGGGCGGCACAGTCTCTGGCTGGGCCACCTGGACAGTGCAGGGGCCTGCTGCTTCTCGGCTGTAGCTGCTCACGCTAACGAATGGTGTTCAATGGCTCAGTCGTCTGTTGGATGTTTCACTTTCAGTTCCTCCCCTCCTTCTCCTTCCGTCCCCCACAGGGTTCACTGGCAACACGCGTCCATGTTCTAATTGTACTTCGGTGGTGGTCATGATCTCTGCTGTTCTGAAATGGTCTTTGATGGGGGGGGGGGTGTGGGTGTAATATAACTGTTTGGGTGTTACTGGTTGGGTGTTATTGTTATTAGTACGAAGTGGAAATTTATTTCTCTGTCTTTGGCTTTATTGTAGTATCTGATATGAGCTTGCATGGATATGCCCTTATTTGGTAAAGTGAATGGATTGTGTTAGACACGTATATCTAAAATCTGCATTTGGATGTAACCTGTCTGTAAAGCAAAGTTTAATTTGAAAGTGGACAGATGAACAGGAAATGGATCCTGGTGATGTCTTTGGTTTATATACAAACATCATGAATCCTCTGAGAGACTGAGTACCTGACTGGTCAAACTGGGTCTTGACAACCTGTCACAAAACACTCCAGTCAGACAATATTTAAACATTAGAGCTTGTTAGTTTTTCCAGAAGGATGTAGTTCAACAGTGCATCTCTCAGTGACATGGTAAGCAAATGTGGATGACTTTGCAGAAATGGTACAGTTACCTGTGATGCTACTCAGTCCAAAATGGTGATTTCATCAGTTGGGTATATCCAGTTAGTGGGAAGAGCATCGTATCTAATCTGGTTCCAGTACGCTTGCCCTCATTTGCTTTTAAGCGCAGCGTCTCGCTTTTATTTGTTTGTTTATTTTTATATCTGTTTTGTTTCTCCTGCGGAAAGTTTTGTGGAGCAGGAGATAAGACCCTCCCCAGCCTCGGGGGCACGTCTGATTAGACTCACTCGTGTTCTTGTTTTTTATTTTGTCCTGACCTACAGGTCAGCTCACTTCAGCACTCTGGCCATCAAGCAGAACCCCATGCTGGCGGAGGCCTACTCTAACCTGGGCAACGTGTACAAGGAACGGGGCCAGCTGCAGGAGGCCATCGAGCATTACCGCCACGCCCTTCGTCTCAAACCCGACTTCATCGACGGATACATCAACCTGGCCGCGGCGCTGGTGGCGGCGGGGGACATGGAGGGAGCCGTGCAGGCCTACGTGTCTGCCTTACAGTATAACCCTGTGAGTGCTCTTAGAACGAGGCTGATCTGAGATCAGTTTTTTTTTTTTGCCCCACAAAAACAACATGCATCCCATTGTTTGTGCCCAAAGGGAAACCGATCCCACGTTGTCATAGCAGAGACGTGTGGTGCTTACGGCCCCGGATCTCTGGTCTTGTGCACTAGACACTTGTTTATATAGAATTAAAACAGCACTGCTTGTTTGTGTTTGATAATTGTGATATGTTTGTTTTTCTGGTGCAGGATTTGTATTGTGTTCGCAGCGACCTGGGAAACTTGCTCAAAGCGCTAGGGCGCTTGGAAGAGGCTAAGGTATGTTGCAACCGGTCGGCGGCTATGAACATGTGTAATGTGTTTATTTAGTTTCTTTCTTTCTTTTTTTTTTTGTTTTTCCTTCTTTTTATTTGTGTGTGTGAGTGTGTGTGTGTGTTTTTCTGTCATCCTAACCTGGCCCTTACTGTCCTTTTGGGCTCGAAGTCTCTAGAGAATTTTTTTTTTTTTGCCCGTAGACCCTCTTGTCCACCTGCTCTGCTGAGCGTGGTACCTTTTGCTGACCCCTCCTCTCTGTCCCTCCCCACCCCCCACCTGCCTTCACCACACACACCCACTCTCTCTCTCTCTCTCTCTTTCTCTCTCTCTCTCCACTCACTCTCTCTCTCTCTCTCTCTCTCTCTCTCTCTCTCTCTCTCTCTCTCTCTCTCTCTCTCCACTCACTCTGACATACAGCACAGACAGGTACACACTACTCACTCTCTCTCTCACACACACGCACACGCACACACGGAGGTCTTTCTCACACAGACATGAAGAAGAGTAGAGAATAACTCCCCATCTCCACTTTAACATTCCCCCAGCCAATGGGCTGGTATGATACTCCTATCTAGATAAGGCCAGTTGTTGCTTTTTAGAATTTTATTTATCTATCTATTTATTTACTTATTTATTTTTTTTCTGAACTACACACCCCCCCCCCCCGCCCCCCCTTGTCATAATGTCTGAAGAAAGCGTCATACCTCCCTTTTTTTGTTTTTTTGTTTTTTTGTTTATTTTTGTGAAGACTAGAGGCATCTCCATTCTCTTCATTCTCTTGTTCCATTCTGCCTCCCCTCCCTCTTCCTCCTCTGCTTCTCTCAGTGGAAATACACTGTGCTCCCCCCCCCCCTTCCCAGGCCTGGCTGTCAGTCAGCGCCTCCTCACACAGGAAGAAAGGCTGGCCTCCTCAGTCTGTCCCCACCGGGGACCTGAAAACACCTACTGTTAGACTGGCATGCTTGTGCTGTAGCACCTCTGGAGGGATAAAGCTGGCTCGGTCTTTGCGAGAAAAAAGTGGACTGATGGAGTTTAGTTGATCTTTGCTCTGCAAAAAATAAGATGGCTTCTAACATGTCTCCATTTATTTGTTTATTTACTTTCTATCCCCCTCTCAAATCATAAACGGCTACTCTTCCACATCACTCACGATAACTCAAAATAAGAAAAAGAAAAGCTGTTTTGTAAGCAGTTGGTGCAGATTTGCATTGTCTCTGTAACAGTAAGAAACGGCCCCCTGGCTCGGCTTCTCCGTGACCTCGCATGGACCTTCTGTCCTTCGGCCTGATTGAGCTTGACCTGGTCGGCAGTGTTGTCCTCCTGCTGGTTAGAAGCCCTCTTATTTGATGCCTGAGGGGGGAGGAGTGGGGAGGATCACCTGGGTGCGAGCAGTGTCCCCCCCCCCATGACCCGGTCGCTCCAGCCCCCCCGCGCGCTCGCACAGGGACCGTGGAGTGTGCGCGCTCAAGAGCTGTCTGCCTGACCCCCTCCAGCCAAACCCGCTCACATTGTACAGGGGCTCCACATTAACCTCATTCACCACGCGCCCCCCCCCCCCCCTTCAAAAACAAGAAACACCCCATCCCCGAACACCCCCATCCCACATTATACCCCCCTCTCTCATACGAGACATCCCATTCAATTCGGCCCCATCCCACCATCCCACCGTAACTCCCCGCCAGCCTCTCCAGTGAGAGCGGCCGGGTCAGTGACAGAGTGTTTGAGCGGTTGCTTATTTTAGGACCGTGAGTTAGCCCCAGGCTGAGCCAGGCAGACAGCTCCAAATCTGCACTCCACTGCACGCGTCAGAGGTGGGGATAGAGAGAGAGAAATACGCACGCGCAGCAAAAGCATTGACCTCTTTATTTCAGAGCTGTGGAGGCTTCTAGATACAAATCATTAAACCCCAGCCTTTTTTTCCCCCCCTTACCCATTGGCCAGGATTCAGGAAAACAGGACAGGATAAAGAAAACAAAGGTATTAATTTCATCCAAGTAAGAAGAATTAAAAAAATAAAAGAATCATTGATATATTTTTTTTTTTTATGGTTTTCTCTCTGAGTATGCCATGATTTATTAATATTATCATACCCAAGGAAATGTTGATCAGTTCATTTGGGGAAAGATCAAGCCAGTAAGCCTCCCTCCTTTTCCCAACAGGAAGATAAAATCAGTCACTTTGGGTTTCAAAATAAAAGTATCACTTGAAGCCTTTCTTCTCTCCTGTCCCCCTAGCATTTTTTCTGATCTCTCCTTAAAAAAAAAAGAAAAAAAAAAAGGTAAAGTAAGTCCCTTTACATTGCATGACTGGAAACTAAGAATAGGTTAAGTTCATTTTTTTCCTCTTTTTTTATTTTTTTTTTTTTAATTTTATTTTGCTTTGTTTTGTTCTGAATAAAATACTTTTTATGTCCATGTGAAACAAATGTATTGATTGCCAACTATTACTAACGCTCTTTTTTTTTTCTTATTTTGTCTCTCTTGGTTTTTTCCACCACTGATATTGTTATTTAGAAGGTTTCAGGTGGGTGACACAATTCCCCCGCGTAGGTGCCTGGCGGACAGGAACACTAGAGCAGCCACAGTCTCCTCCTCCTCTTCCAGCTGCGGGCGCCCCCCCAGACAAAGTCCCAAAATATGGTAACGGGTTTGTAACTGACAACAAAAGAAAAACACTTCATGCCTGAGTTCTTCTGTCTTGTGGCTACCTTTGAAGAACAAAAGAAAAACGAGAGAAAGTAATTAAAAGAGAAAGAAAGTATGATAAACACTCCTTTTTTTCTTTTTTTCACAACTTTAACATCGGCCAGCTTTTTTTCTAGAAGTAATTAAAAGACAAATGGATTGGATTCAGTACAAAAAAAAAAAACACAAACAAACAAACAAACAGTAAGATCCCTCTAACTCTCTTACTCGTTGATTGATTTTTTTTTTTTTATTGTTTTATTTATTTATTTGTTTATTTTTTTGGTCCTGTTGATTTTTGGGTTTATGAAGTTTTGTTTTCTTCTTTATTTGGAGTTGCAGCGTTTCTGCTGAACAGATGATGCGCTGTGAGTCTACAGTGGCGCAAGGGCTGCGCAGCGACAAAAAACCTTCAAACGTGACCAAAGGCGCGGGCGCGGGCGCATGCGCGTGTGCTCACCACATGCCTCCCCTTTACCCCCTCACCCCCCCCGGCCTGCCGGCCGTAGACCTCACACGCCCCTCTGCCCCCCCCAGCCAGCGTGGCACCCAGCGGACCCCTGTCCCTGTAGAGGACATCATTGGCATGTTCCACGTTTTTGTCATCTTTAATAAAGATCATTCATTCCTCTCTAACCCCGCCCCCCCCCCCCTCTGCAAAATGATAATGAGATCCTGGACTTACGCTTTCGACCCCCTCCCCTTTCGTTAACCTGGTTGTCCTGAAGGGCAGCGGGTATCCGAGCGTGTGCCAGTCTGATGGGTTCTCAGGGTCTCGGGCACCAGGTCTGCGGTTGGCGCACTGAGCCGGAGTTAGCGCTGGCGGCGACCGCGGAGCGGCGGGTACCACCGCCGCCGCCCGCGTGGCATTTTGCGCTGGCATTACAGGGACCTTCACCTGCACTCAGCACTCGGCACGCGAGGTTGTGAGAGAGCAAAGCGCTCTGGTCCGGTCTCGGACGTCTCAAGACGTTTTTTACGCGTAGTCGCTGTCGAAATTCACAACTTGGCAGATTCCGCCGGGGCATCATTCGGTAAGGTAGGGGTGTAGCGACGGGATCCTGTTAGCGTGGCAAAGGCTTGGTGTGGAGGAGAGCATAACTGAACCGTGGCGGTCTGAGTGTGGGAGCGGGTCGGATTGGCGCAGCGTAGGGATAAGCGTGCAGCTTAGCGCGGCAGAGTTCGGCGCCCGCGAGCCCACGCTGTAGACTCACTTTTTGCTTTAGCGGAGAACGAACACTAACTATGTCTTATCTGCCCCTTTTTGTTTTCTTTTCTTCCTTTTTATTCAATCTTTTTATTTTATTCTTTTACAAACCTCCCTCCCTCCCTCCCTCCCTCGCCCCCTCCCCTCCTTTCCTCCCTCGACTTCACTCTGCCTCTCTCTCCTCCTCCTCCTCCTCCTCTGGTTTTCATTGTTAACCCACCTAAGGCTTGTTATCTGAAGGCTATTGAGACGCAGCCTAACTTTGCCGTGGCCTGGAGCAACCTGGGCTGTGTGTTCAATGCCCAGGGAGAGATCTGGTTGGCCATCCACCATTTTGAGAAGGTGAGTGTGCTTCTTGAACGCCTGTTGAGTGAACGCTGTAGCGTGTTGTCTTCAGTGGTTGGGTTTTGGGCTTTGGTAATTGTAATACTCTGTACGTTTGTTTTCCAGGCCGTGACATTTGGACCCAAACTTCTTGGATGCGTACATCAACTTGGGCAACGTTCTGAAAGAAGCCCGCATTTTTGACAGGTGAGCTCTCCTTTTAATGTGTGTTTTGTCATCACCTCTTAATGTAGGCTTGATAGCAGGTGTGTGTGTGTGTGTGTGTGTGCGCATGCCTTAACCAATTAGATACCACATTGATGAAAACCAGCAGGGGTTGGCCCCGCCCTCTTTTTAGTGTGTGACCCATGGTCCCCAGGTCACGGTCACGGGCAGTGTGTCTTTAACTCATTTTAGTCTGCGTTTTCATCGCTGACCTGGATTGTTATTGGTCTTCTCCCGGTGACAGGGCTGTTGCTGGTTACCTCCGCGCCCTGAGCCTGAGTCCCAACCATGCTGTCGTCCACGGCAACCTGGCGTGCGTTTACTACGAACAGGGCCTGATCGACCTGGCCATCGACACTTACCGCCGTGCCATTGAGCTCCAGCCTCACTTCCCCGATGCCTATTGTAACCTTGCCAATGCCCTGAAGGAGAAGGGAAATGTAAGCCCCTAATATACTCAGTCTGTCTGTGTGTGTGTGTGTGTGTGTGTGTCCGTCTTGACAGAACCATGTTTTGTGTTTTAAACGTGCACCATAGGTAGCATAAAAGACGGTTTGTATTGCTGTGTTGTTGTACGAGGGTAGGTCAGATCTGACGGTGAAATACAGTGTGTCTTTTGAAAGGTTTTTAGCTGCTTTGAATGGACTAACTGGCTGTAAATGATCAGAGGAAAGAGATGTAGTGTGATTAGGTTTAACCGGCCTCCCTCATCAGGCTGTGTCGAGTCTCTCCTGTGTCTGTGGAGGTACGTGTGTTAACGCTGGTGGCCTGTCTGTTCTCTCAGGTGTCTGAGGCTGAAGAATGCTACAACACTGCCTTGCGCTTGTGTCCCACACACGCCGACTCCCTCAACAACCTTGCCAACATCAAACGGGAGCAGGGGAACATCGAAGAGGCTGTGCAGCTCTACAGAAAAGCCCTGGAGGTCAGAAAACGTCAACACTACGCTCAGGGCATTTTAACATCCCTCATGTTAAGCCGTGACTGACCTAGTGTTGTCTGTCTGTGTGTGTGTGTGTGTGTGTGTGTGTGTTTAGGTGTTCCCTGAGTTTGCTGCAGCCCACTCTAATCTTGCCAGTGTCCTTCAGCAGCAGGGCAAGCTGCAGGAGGCTCTCATGCACTATAAGGAGGCCATTCGGTATGTTAAAGCATCCATCCTCTCTCTCACTGGATACACTGGTGTGGGGTGTTTTTTTTCTTTATGTGGCTTTGAGATGATGGATTGTAGCTGATTGTTTGTAATTGTTTTGTAATCGGGGTGTGTGCGCGTTGTTCTCCGCTCAGAATCAGCCCCACGTTTGCCGACGCCTACTCTAACATGGGCAACACGCTGAAGGAAATGCAGGATGTGCAGGGGGCTCTTCAGTGCTACACACGCGCCATTCAGATAAACCCCGCCTTCGCCGACGCCCACAGCAACCTCGCCTCTATACACAAGGTACTGCCACGCACACCCACGCGCACGCACACACACACACACACACACACAAGCCAGTCACAGGTCAAGCCCGTCATTTGAAACACAGTAACCCAGACCTTGTTTCGTGTTTTAAGTTTGTGTTTGTGTTTGGTCATGTACCAAATGTGGGATTTTGTTGTTGCCGCAGGACTCCGGGAACATTCCAGAAGCTATTGCATCTTACCGCACAGCCCTGAAGCTCAAGCCCGATTTCCCCGACGCTTACTGTAATCTGGCCCACTGTCTCCAGGTGGGTGCTGCTCACGAGAGCTCGTCCCAAAAAAAAAAAAAACCTCGCCCCGCCCTCCCCGAATGAGGCCTTGAGTCTTAAAACCGTGAATCTGTTTCCCCTCGGCAGATCGTGTGCGACTGGACGGACTATGACGAGCGCATGAAGAAGCTGGTGAGCATCGTGGCCGACCAGCTGGACAAGAACAGACTGCCCTCAGTGCACCCTCACCACAGCATGCTCTACCCTCTGTCTCACAGCTTCCGCAAAGCCATCGCCGAGAGACACGGCAACCTGTGCCTGGACAAGGTCTGACCCTCTGACCCCGAATCTGTTCCCTGTTTCCATCCACCCCCAGTGAGCTAATATCTCATGAAACATTGCCCCTTTTTCCCCCCGAAGCGTGTACTAGTGTTTTTATGTGGAAATGCCTGTTCTTAGACGAAGCGGTTAGTCAGTTTTGTCGTGGAAGGTTATTCTCGTACGTGTTTTGGTTAATGTGACGTTTTGCTGGTGCCTCACAGATCAATGCCTTGCACAAACCTCCCTATGAGCATCCTAAAGACCTGAAGTCCAGCGGAGGGCGTCTGCGTGTGGGTTACGTCAGCTCGGATTTTGGCAACCACCCCACCTCTCACCTCATGCAGTCTATCCCCGGCATGCACAACTCTGAGAAGTTTGAGGTGAGTCCGTCTGACCGCCGACCCTCGATGGGTCTTACGTTTTTACTTTTTATCAACGGCCAGACTCTCTGTCTCTTTGGGTAAACTCACAGTGATTGAGCAGTCAGTGATTCAGTGTTGTGTTGAATTATTAATTTTTTTTTTTTTTACGCTGATTTGTTCTGTGTTTCAGGTTTTCTGCTACGCCTTGAGCCCAGACGACAGCACCAACTTCAGAGTCAAAGTCATGGCTGAGGCTCATCACTTTATCGACCTGTCCCAGGTGAGGAGGAGTTTCACTGCTCTTGCTTTGTTTTTTTTTCTGCTCATTCCCCAACCACAGAGTTACAGGTGTTTTTCATCCTGCGGATGTCTGCGGTCCCTTTTGTTCCCGCAGATCCCCTGTAACGGGAAGGCTGCCGACAGAATCCACCAGGACGGGGTCCACATCCTGGTCAACATGAACGGCTACACCAAGGGCGCACGCAACGAGCTCTTCGCCCTGCGGCCAGCTCCCATTCAGGTACGTCAGACAGAAACAGGAGCACTGCGTGAACGCTCTCATTTAGTAATGTAAAGCTTTGAAGCAAGCGTTTCTTGAAGAAGGGGCTCAAGACATACTGGCATTGTTGCCCAGGGTCCCCAGACTAATGGTCTAGGGAAACGAGTTGTTTTTTTTTTTTTCTGTGGTGACATTTTGTTTGGAAATGCTTTGGGTTTTAAAATCGCCCGTTGCCGTTTGTCCCGTTGCCTAGGCGATGTGGCTGGGCTATCCCGGCACCAGCGGCGCCCCCTTCATGGACTACATCATCTCGGATAAGGAGACGTCTCCCGTCGAGCTGAGCGAGCAGTACTCTGAGAAACTGGCCTACATGCCCAACACCTTCTTCATCGGAGACCACGCCAACATGTTCCCCCACCTCAAGGCAAGGCTGGCGCCGCTTCTGCCCTGTACCGCCTCGTTAACTGTTCTGTCCTGATCCGCATCGATTCTGAGCGTGCCGTTTCGAAAACTGTTCCGCGTCATTTCAGAACGTTGTCTTTTGTCCCCGCCTCTTTGAGTTGAAATGAGCTTTTGTACTTGCCTCCACAGAAAAAAGCAGTGATCGACTTCAAGTCGAACGGACACATCTTCGACAATCGTATCGTGCTAAATGGAATCGACCTCAAAGCTTTCTTGGACAGCCTGCCGGACGTCAAAGTGATCAAGGTCAGGGAATTTAAAAAAAAAAAAAAAAAAAAGACAGAAGGCAATTAGTATGCGTTGCGAGTTGTCCTGTGTGTGTGTAAGGTTGTTCTCCTGTGGTTTGCGCTGTGTGTGCAGATGGAGTGTGAGAACCAGGAGGGCTCAGATGGTAACGGAGCTCTGTCCATGCCAGTCATCCCCATGAACACTGCCGCTGAAGCCATCATTAACATGATAAACCAGGGTCAGATCCAGGTCACCATCAACGGCTTCACCGTCAGCAACGGCCTGGCCACCACGCAGGTACGACTCGCCAGCTTCAGCCTCGCACAGCACCAAACCATCACCTCTCACAGCCCAGAGGAGGGAGGGCTCTTCTGTCCTCTGCCTGTTTCTCATTGGTCATGGCTCTGTCCTTTGCTGTCCACTTGCAGCATGTTTGTCAAAACACCAGATCAGTTTCAGTAATTGTAGTAGATGCAGGTGTGTGTTTTTTTTTTTTTTACCAGTTGGGACATGGCTCAGAAATGGATGAGGGGGGAAATCATAATCCGTTGGGATCAAAGTAGCCTTACAGGGTTTTTTTTTATTTTTTATCTGCTCTTATTGATTTTTCTCTTTCCTCGTGATCACGGTCCTCTGCTGTGGTTGTAATGCGGTTCAGTGATCTTTTTCTTAATTTGCACGGGCCTCAGTATTGTCATCAAACTCCACTGCCCTTTTATCCTCAGTGTCCTCATGTTTCTCAATCACTCGGTGAGGTCTGCCTCTCCTTAATCCATGAGCGAATTGAACCGAACTGGTTTTCAGCCGAGCGCCGAAAGCTACAGACCGGAAGCAAGCTGATGGTGGGAGTGTTGGGTGATGACGCGTGATTGGTCTGTCGGTCTGTCAGTCTGCAGTTTGTGGGAGCCAGTTTTACTCGTTTCTAATGTGCAAACCTGACTCTTTCTCTGTCCCGCGTGCCCTTGTCAAACCTGCGGTGCCAGTTGGCGGGGATGGAACATCACACCGTGTTGTTGTTTTTGCAGATTTTTACAGTGGAGGAGGTTGTAGTGTCTGGGACTGTAGCTCTGCAGGTATGGCTCACTCTGGCCGGCTGGCAGAAGCACACACGGGCCGTGCCCTGTCCGACCTCTTCCCCCCAGATCCCTCACCTCACCTGGGCCTCTTAACACCACACTCAGCCGCTTAGAGGTGGAGGAACTAGGGCATGTCTAAAAATGGGCACCAGAATCACAAAGCAAAGCACATGCCTTCCCTCTCTGTGTGTGTTTGTGTTTGTGTTTTTAAACTGGGCTTTGTGTAGCTAATGTTTCCTGCTTTTATATGTGTATATATATGTATTTATTTATGCTTAGATCAACAACAAAGCCGCCACGGGCGAGGAAGTTCCTCGAACGATTGTCGTGACCACTCGCTCTCAGTACGGCCTCCCTGAGGATTCCATCGTTTACTGCAACTTCAATCAGCTCTACAAGATTGACCCGCCCACCCTGCAGATGTGGGCCAATGTAAGTGCAGGGTTTCTTTCTTTTCTCCTTCCCATACATGGGAATCCTCTCGTATCTCAGAAATAACTTCAGCGTTCTATCGATGTGTCCAACTGGGACCTTCTGAGTGCAGGCGGCCTCGGGAGAGCCTGAGTGTTTAACATGAATTATTTGGGCGGGGACACCAGTGTGTAAAACTGATAAACACTGCCTCTCAGAAACAGTTGGATGTACTGTACCGCATGTTTGGAGTGACCTCTAGGAGAATGCACCATATCAGTCTAATACATATACACAGGCAGGACTAATAGCTCTTGGAAACATCCACCAAACCCTGATGATGATTGTTGTTGTTGTTGTTGTTGTTGTTGTCGTCCAGATCCTGAAGCGTGTGCCCAACAGCGTGCTTTGGCTGCTGCGTTTCCCTGCCGTGGGTGAACCCAACATTCAGCAGTACGCTCAGAACATGGGCCTCCCCGCATCTCGGATCATCTTCTCCCCCGTGGCTCCCAAAGAGGAGCACGTTAGGCGCGGCCAGTTGGCCGACGTGTGCCTGGACACGCCCCTCTGTAACGGCCACACCACGGGCATGGACGTCCTCTGGGCTGGCACCCCCATGGTCACCATGCCAGGTCAGCGCCACTAAGTCACACCCACAGGCCCAGGAGGCTTTGCCTTGCACCAGGAGTTTATAATCTAACGCTCATAACTTTTCGCCTCTTTTTACCTCCCCACAGGTGAGACACTTGCGTCCCGCGTGGCAGCGTCTCAGCTGACGTGTCTTGGGTGCCCAGAGCTCATCGCACAGAGTCGCCAGGGTTACGAGGATGTGGCCGTGAAGCTGGGGACAGACATGGAGTAGTAAGTGAACAGTTTTACTCTGGTTGACGTGTCATATCTGATCTGTTATGTGAACCAGACTGTAACCGTGCCTCTGACCTGTGTCCTCTCCCCCCCCCCCCCCCAGTCTGAAGAAGATCCGTGCCCGTGTGTGGAAGCAGCGCATCTGCAGTCCCCTCTTTAACACCAAGCAGTACACCGTGGACCTGGAGAAGCTGTACCTGGAGATGTGGGAGCACCACGCCAGCGGGGGCAAGCCCGAGCACCTGGTCAAACTGCCCGCCATCGAGAGCAGCGAGAGCGCCTGAACTCTTGAGTCAGCCTCTTCTTCCCTGGCCCCGCCCCCCAACCCCCCCCCAGTCACCCGTCCCTCCCCACCGCTCTGCCTCATCCTGAAAGTCGTCTATTTAGCATCATCTAACCCCGCCTCCCCCCCCCCCCCCCCCCCCCCCCCCCACTCTGAGCCCATCCCCCACCCCCACATCTTCACCCAAATCACAGAGACTCCATGGAGCCTGCAGTTGTGCACCCATCACCATAGACTGAAAGTCTCTCTCTCTCTCTGTTTTGTTTCTGGAGCCAGAGAGGAGCTGTGGATTGTTTTGGCTCCTCCACTGAGACTCTGAATGAAACATATTCACGCTCGGCCCTGACGGCCTGGCTTTTTTTTGTTTTTGTTTTTGTTTTTTTCTTTTTCTTCTTTGTCTGTGTGTGGGATCTATAAGGGGACCTGATGACCAGTGAGTCCCTTCCAATGAATTGTGATTTTTTTTTCTCATAATTGGAAGAAGAGTTTTTAGTTGAAAGGGACAGTCGTGCATCTCGGAGGAGGTAACAGGAACGTCACTGGAGTGAATGATCAGCTTTAACGTATGCCTGTATGAACTCTGTCCTGTTAATCGACAGCCCAGCTTCTTTTCGGTATTGTTTTGTTTTTGATTCGTTTTCTCTCTTTTTTTTTTTTGACCTTTTTAGCATATTCATGTCCTTTAAAAGAGAGGACAAAAAAAAAACCCCAGATGCATTGGAATATGACGATCACATTTGAGGACATGCCAACGTTTTTCCAGTCTAATATCAATGTTAGATGTGATTGAATTGTTTGTCCCTCCCCCTCTGCTCTGTGTTGTCAGAGAACAGTGGATGTAAATGAGCTAGACACACACACACAGGAGCATGTGGGCAGTAAATGTGTAAAGGGCCTGCTTTTCCACCATAGTACTGATCCACTCGCAAAACTTTTGTTTGGATTATTTTTAGCAGGACAGCCTAGGTAAGTATTTTCTAAGCCGTCTCTATTTTGTACTTCTGTCTGTCTCTCTCTTAACCATCGTATTTATGCTCTGTCAGTGGGTTTCCTGCAAGGCTCTTTACTAAAACCTGTTGAAATAAAGAAATGTGGCAAACTTTGAAACGAGTCGGGTCGCAACTGTTTTGCTGTCATGTATTGTCTTTCTCTCAAAACATAAATGAAATAATGCTTAGGACATTTCCATGGACTTATAGCAGATAATGCACGGGGTCATTAAGAGATCTGGTCTATAATCTCAGCTAGGTTGTTGTGCCTGCCTGTCATTGAATAAAGCGTTGTGAGTATACATCAAAACCCAGTGAGGTCGTTCTGTTCTAAACAATAAAAACTGTTTACATGTTTTTTGGGGGTTTTTTTTGTCGTGTGTGGATATATTAAAGACATCGGTATCATTTCAACTCTTGAGACTTCTTAATCAAGCATGAAACGGCTTGTTTAAACATCTGTGGGTAGATTCTTTGGAATTGTTACACTTGACAGATGATCACAATGGTAGCTTGTTTTCGGGGGCCTATTCAAATATGTGCACGCATCCGGTTTAGTGAAACTGGAATCGCTGAAGTATTAAGTAACTTCTTCCTCTTTGTGTACTTTAGGCAACTGCAACATACAGGTCTTAAGTTAGCTGTTTATACTAATTTTAAAATTGCGCACTTTCCGTGATCCAAGTATTTGCAGAAACACTTGACTATTTTTCAAGAAGGTTTTTTTAAAATTAAATATTAGAAAAGAATGTACACCACCACACTACATAATACAAATATTTACAAAGTCAGGGGTAAACATTACAAAACTTCACAAAACAAGCTTATACGCTTGTACGGATTTTATTTATTTATTTATTTATTTATTTTTACATTATGCAAAGTGCTCAGTTTCTGTTTGAAACAAAGTAAAAGAAGGTTTTTGATTAACTCGTTTCTTTGTATATGGGAAATCCTATATTCATATAATCAACAAATTAACAGTTTATCAATACCTGGTTTATTACAATAATACCAAACTATATCTCTCTCACTTGGTGTTACTCTCGTGTTCGCTTCTCTTAATTAAAACATATTTATATTATTCCAAAATATTTTTGAGCGTCTAACATTACTGTACCGAATAGAGAAGAAGAAATACATCACTATGCATAGCCCCCCTTACCCATACAGACCTCCAGCCCCGTGAACTGAGCATCAGTAATCCATTCTCTAAGCAGCCGCTGAAATACATTTCAAAATAAAAGTCAACTGTGAGGAGACTTGTTCTTCTCTTTAATTCTATTTATTTCTAATTGAGTATATTATTGTCTTTATTATTATTATTATTATTATTATAATAATAATAATAATAATAATAATAATAATAATAATAATAAAAGGTGTTTAATTAAAAAAAAAAAAAGAAAGAAAAACAGGAACTTCAGGAGAGTCAGAAGGAGAGAGTTTCTGCAGTTGTATTTATTCCACTGATAGTTTGTGGAAGCTGATTTCACTTGATCAGTCGATCTCTCGCTGACTCGCTGTTCATCCGTGTATGATTTTTGGTAATAAGAACGTTTCAAACTGGTGTCGCCCCTTGATTTTTAGTTTGAAAACTGTCCCCGGCGGAAACACTTCACCGTTTCTAATTTCACACAGTTCCTCAGTTCACAACTTCCTGTCCGCTAATTTTGAATCCTCGTTGTTGTAGTCGTAGCTACATAGATAGAAAATAGAGAAGTTGACGGAAAGGAGACCACGGGGTACAGGTAAATTAAACTTCATTAATATGAGAAAGACAATAACATTTTCCTCTTAAAAACTGTCTTTACTTCTTGTTTCCTTAGTTAGATCATGAAGTTGAGTTTAAACTGGCCGTTTAAAGTGCCTGTTCTCTCATGTATGTCACCTTGTCCTACAGACGGACTTCGAAAATTAAAGGGGTTTATGCTATACAAGTTAGTAGAAACAGGCTCTCTACTTCCTGTTAGCTGTCCTATAAAACAGACATTTCCCGTGAACATTAATGTAACAGATATTAACGTAAAACATTTGTGTTCGGAACTAATTTGATTTCCTGCAAATATGATATGCAACGTGGTATTGATAACAGTATTACTTAGCCACAGCAAGTCAAATAAGAATGATTTGCCGTCCCACTTACAGCGTATTTGTTTTGGCTGTTAAGAGAGCAGAATATTTAGGTGAATTAAATTTATAAAAGCAAAACTGCCGTTTAAAACCCCCACAGGGTGTAATGGATGCTGATACCCAAAAGCTCTTCCAGAGAGTTGCTGCAAAGCTGGGCTGGGCCGAGGATGGAGGACTGGATAAAGCCGAAGAGCAGGTTAGTCACTAGATACAAGTAGATCTATTAAAGGCGAGGGCAGACTGCGTTTTGAAAATTAAGGTTTAAAACGAGTAACTGTGCTTTGGGGGTTTTCAATTCCAAATGCAGTCTGACAAATCAGCCACTAATGTCCAGTGTCAAGCGGTGAAACGGTGTGTTCTGTTATCGACAGACTTGACAGAAACAGCAGTTTGTTATTGCCTGTAAATTGTTTTCTTTTATAATAACACTCCTGCAGCTGAGAAAAAGTGTAAAGAAAACCCGCCGTCCAGCCGTTGGGAGCTCTGATTCTGGGCCTTTACTGCGCAAAGACCCTTCTCTGAAGATCCAGTTTTCTGAGAGCGATGACTCGGAAAAGGAGAATCAGGCTGCAAAACAAGAGGGGCACCCGAACCGTGTGGTGCTTGACTCTAGCGATGACGACTTTGATCAGTGTAAGTTGGAAGAAAACCTGCTTTGGACTGTAACGTGTGCGGCACGGCTGTAGACTGACTTATCCTCTTGGCGTTTTCACTGCAGATCTTGCTGTAAAAGCGGCGCCTGAACCTTCCGCTGAACCGCCAAACTCGGCCCTACGAACAGTTAGGTGAGTTGGCAGACGCTGTGACCAAAGGCATCGTGTCGCTAAATGTGTTTGTATTTACCTCATATGAAACATATTGTTGGTTTATTTGTAAAATTGTCGATTTGAGTGTCCCCACATTTCAATTGCCAGTTCCAATGTTGATGAAAATCCCACTTTTTTTATTTTAAGGGAACCAGTCCCAGTGCTGAGCTCGGATAGCGACGACAGCTTTGAAAACTGTAAGTAGTGGAGTACTGCAGTTTCAAAAAGTGGGAGACTGTCGTTTTCAAAAGAGCGGAGAACTCTGTCTCTTATTAAAACACAATTTTAATGAAAAATTTCCTTCGCTCGAATGGTATATTTTGAGATTAAATGACTTGCATCAGAATTTTAAATAATATGTTTTTGATGTGTTTTTTCAAAAATGTTTTAAAACGTAAATAACGTTTCAACATTTCTTTGTGTGTAATTTCTTGTTTCGCGTTAAACGTGTCAGTTTTGAGTCGAGTGAAAACGCCGCAGACTCAGCCCAGACAGCGCGCTGTAACAGGCAGTGGAGACAGGTGTGTGAAATTCGCGGTCCCGAATTAAGCCCTTGTCTGGATTTTTTTTTTTTTACCTCGGCCATTTTGTGGATGAACCATCATTCTGTTTTCTCTCCACAGTCTTAAAGATTTCATAGTTGACAACTTTTCCTCCGATGACGACTTCGTTTTTGAAAAGGGGAAGCCCCCTGCTATCAAAGGTAGCTCTAAATCTAGTCTTTCTCTCCTCCCTGTCAAACTTCCTAGTTTTTATACTATAATACAACAAATCGCAGATATTTTTCTATAAATCACAGTTAGACTCACAATCAGAGTATAAGCACTGTCACATAAATCAAGAACTTAATAAAGTTTTACAGATGACTTATCCCTTTTTTTTTTTTTTTTTGCCTGTTGTGGGGAAGTGACTGATCTTTCCTTTGTAAAAGACATCCTGTCATCCATCTAGGCTTTATGTAAATAATGTAAAAATTTAAAAATGTCGATACACAGGCCACGCCAAGACGCCAAGGTCTGTCCTAGCTGCTGAGCGAGTGAAGAGGCCTCCTCTCTCTCAGTGTGACTCTCCCGTCTTCCTCAGCGACAGCAATGATGACAGCGACATCGTCATCAAGAGCACCTGGAAGACCCGTCACGCCCGACCCTTCTCCCAGCCCTCGTCAGAGGAGCACGGGGTCAAAGTTCAGGGGCGGGAGCCCGAACGTGCCCGGTCGTCGCCGCTCTCCTGTTCTCCTCCCCCCTCTCTCCCCTCGTTGCCCCGGAGACACGCTCAAACCAGGCCTGACGACTCCGGCAGCTCAGGAGATGAGTTCCAGACTTTACTGGACAGGATAAAGAAGAATCGGAAAGTGGGCTCTCAGGCATCTCCAAAACCTCCGTCAGGTGACACACACATCTCACATGGCCACCCCTCCATAACTACGTCACCTACACACAAGGTTAACTCTGACTTCATAGTTCACACACTATTGTATTTCTGTCCTTTTCTCTGCCTTTCCTGACCTCAGCGGCTGTGACTGCAGGTCCGAAGCAGAGACCCATGAGTTTGTCAGATCCTCCTGTAAAGGCCCAGAGGGAGAACTCTCTAAAACCAGTGAATCGGCCCGAGGTGGGCCGGACGCCTGTGCAGATCCCCAGGGCCGGACCCGTGAGTCTGACGGAGCCTAGACCCGCTCCGACCAGCAGGTGCCACCATAGATTCACTTTACAACCCAAGTCCTTGTGTGTTGTAGTTAATGGTTACAGTTACCTTTTTTTTTTATTTAGCTGGCGTTCTTATCAAGAGTGACTTACGATCATAACTGTCTGTTAGTGGTTATTCATCTGTGGAGCAACCTCAGGGTTAAGTGACTCTCTCAGAAACACATCAGTAGTGAGCTGTCATGTTTAAGGTGTGATAACACGACCCTTGCTAGTTCTGCTATAGCTTCTCACTTAGGCCAACAGCATACTGAAGCCTCATAGGTGACTCTTTACCGCACTCCACCTGCACTGGCGGCAATGGAGGCTTTGTGCACACAGTGTAAACACTGAAATATCAATACACAGGCCAGACCCTCACGCTGCGCTAATGTGAGACGCATGTGCGTTCGTTTTAAACAGACTGTTGCAGTTAAGGACGTGTCTGTGTGAATGTAAAGACCACTACATGGCAGGCTGCTGCAGAACATGTAGCTGGTTGTAATCTAACATTCCAGAGATAGGAGCACAGGACAATGACTCTGTCTCTGACTATGATTATAATTATTATAGTAATAATTACTGTATAATTATTATAACATATTTCCATGTTTGTCTGTGTGTCAGAGTGGCTATGTGCAAAACCCCAGGCTGCTTCCTTCAGTCTCTGTCCAATCCCGGATCTAGTTACAGCCGCGGCTTCAAGCAGAATAAAGAAGAACTGACCAGCAAACTGTACCAGCTCTACAACTCCAGCGTGTTTGACAGCAAGGTGAGAACACCCAGTGTGTGTGGTCATGACTCCCTCTCTCCGAGTAAAGATTGGCTTTGCGTTCGGTTGCGTTTCTACTGAATGTTTGTGTGCACGCAGCTCCCCTCCGACATGTCCGTGACCTGGAATAAGAAGCTGAGGAAGACTGCTGGGATTTGTATTACAGGACAGGAGCGCAACGCAGGCAGTCGCTACGCTCGGATCGAACTGTCCGTCAAAGTGTGTGACTCGGCAGGTAACAGCTTCTCCCAACATTTCACTCTTCGTTGTTCATTCTTCACACATATACAACATCAGTACACAGGACCAAGGTGAAGACCTGCTTGTTTATTTGTTTGGGTTTTTTTGTCTTTTTCCCTGACTGATTAATTGCACAACGACAGTTAGCTGAGTAAGTTGTGCCGATGGCCCTCTGGAGAAGCTGAAGTCTCTCTCTCTCTCTCTCTCTGTCTCTCTGACTGCAGACCGTCTCAGAGACACCTTGGTACATGAGATGTGCCATGCGGCCACATGGCTGATAAACAACGTGCGGGATGGCCACGGACCCTTCTGGAAAATCTACGCCCGCAAGGCGACGCTGGCTCACCCAGAGCTGCCCATGGTCACACGCTGCCACAGCTACGACATCAACTACAAATACCAGTACCAATGTAACCGCTGCAAAAACACGTATGTTTTTTTTAGTTTGTGTTGTTTTATTCGCTTGACTTTCTGTGTCACCATCACGCGTGACATGGCACCCTCCTGTCAGACACTGGCGTCTCTGATTGGTTAACCTTACAGTGTTGCCATGGTGATGCAGTCAGTGATTGAGTATCAGCTGCTAGACTGTGATAGATCAGTGTTACTGTGTCCTACCCCGTGAGGTCCACACCTGCTCCAGCTCCGTAAAGGCTTGATAATTAGCTGATGACTTGAATCAGGCATTTTACCGCAGGGAGGGGCCTAGTGCCTGCAGAGCTCTGGGTTTAAAGAGAGCAGAGCTGGGAGAAATGCCATAGATGAGCAGCCTCTGACTGGAGCCTTTTTTTTGTCTTTTGTCTTGGCAGGATTGGCCGTCACTCCAAGTCCCTGGACACTCAGAGGTTTATCTGTGCCCTGTGCCAGGGTCAGCTGGTGCTGCTCACGCCCTCTAAACCACGCGCGGCCACGCCCTTCGCCAACTTCGTCAAAGAACACTATAAAACGGCCCGGCAGGAGCTGGCGGGTCAGAGCCACGCCGAGGTGATGCGTAAACTCAGCGCCGACTTCGCCAGCAAGACCCGTCTCAGCCAGAGCTGAGTGCCCACTCCAAAATAAGAGTCCTCCTCAGGTCTTATTATGTCTATACCTCATCCACACCTCACTGTGACAGGAGAGAGAGAGAGAGATGCCCTCACTGAACCTGCGACTGGCCCAGGCTGTCACCCCGGCAGCTTAAGAACATGTGCAGTAAACTACAGTCTTTCAGGGATCAGATATTAACTGCCAGTCTCTCTGGGCCTTGACCTATGAAATTTTTGAACTGTGAAAAGAAAGGCTCTAAGGGACCTCAGATTTTTGATACATTTCATATTAACGTTGTGTGAAGTAAGTTAATGTCAGATGTTTGGTACCAAGTGATATAAGTATTGTTGCATTTGATTTTTATACTTTCCTTGGGTCCTAAAACCCATTTTATATGTGTGTACGTTGTTTGTGTGTGTATCTGTTTTGTTCAAAAATAAAGGGATGAATTATTTGGCATCTGTCTCTCGTACTGTGACAATGCTGTATGGAAAAAAAAGACTCTTTTAAACAATAAACAAATGAATAAACAAAAGAAAAAACTCTGAATTTCAACTCCGACGTTCCCCTCATCATGAAATACTGTGAAAATAAACTACTGACGATTTTTAATTTAAAGAATGTGTCCACCTCGTTACTTACATGGTGAAAAACAACCCGTGAGAGATCAGACACAGATTATAAACAACCAGACAGGAAGAGCTGCTTAATATATATTTATTCATATGTTCATACTTTTTCAGTCAGTACGTATAAAACATTGAGGACTAGATCAAGAGCAGAGGGAGTACAAACAGGAGAACCTCTAACATCTATGAGAAAAATACAGCTACACTGCAGATTTGGGCGGGGCATTACGGGCCCCTCTGTCATGGCTCAGGCACACACACACAGATGAGGTCAGCGTTGGAATCAAAACAAACACACATACACACACACACACAAACACACTCCCTGAACACAGCGCCTGAAGCAAGGGCAAGCAAAAACACTTAGGCAAGCAATAAATACTTAACATTTACTGTGAACGAATTTCAAAAGGGGAGGGTTTGGGTGGTTGAAGAGGGGGGCCTTGTTGGGTCTGATTTTGTTAAACTGTGGGGTATTCCAGAAAGCGGGTTTAGTGAAAACTCAGAGTTAGTTCATTCAGAGCAAGTAGTAAACCCCCTAATGGAAGAGCCCTATGGCTTTGTTTTACTAGGAGAATGAAGCCATAGGACTCTTCTATTAGGAGGTTTACTACTTACTCTGAGTTAACTAACTCTGCGTTTTTACTAAACCCGCTTTCTAAAATACCCCCCTGGTCTGTATGGGAAGAAATGTTTTACTGGGAACTTTAGGCACTGTGGGAAATGTACTGCTTACAGAGGCAATGTGCATCTGATCCCTGGATAAATATAAGACATTTTACTTCAGTCTGGGGAAATCATATAAAGTGATTTTGGCACACTCTTTTATAAATAATCAATCCATTCTATATTTATAGTGCACACTGGAATGTGTTTTTTCCACATATTTTTACTTATTTTCCGCTGGGTCAACGTGTAATGATAAATTCCATAATTGTAAATAGCTGACTGAAGTGACCTGCGTTTGGAAATGATCATTTGAATTTCAGTAAGATTCATATGTAACTGGTGTTTGAAGGACTGTCACGGCGTTAATCACTTGAATACAGCTGTTTCTCCTCTGTCCTGATTGGTGAATGCCCTGACCCCTGTGTTCAGTACAGACACGTTTTCTTCATGATGCGCAAAAACTCCTGCTGATTGACCTCTCCATCCCCGTCTCTGTCTGCCTCGTCAATCATCTCCTAATGGGACACACACACCACGGAACAATGTTCAGAGCAGTGCATGAGTGTGTGTGTGTGAGTGTGTGTTATAATGAAGGCTGGTGGGGCTGACTGTATAACCAGCCAACAGGAGAGAGTTTAGATGACATCACTCCACGTGTAATCTTATGAAACCAGTCGCTGAGCATGAAGCGGGATGACTCACAGGCACCAAAACTGCAGAGTTTAATTAATACTTGGTGATCAATAATACTTAATGATCCTCAAACTAATGATAAACGGCAGGATGAGTTCTTCTCTTTAGAAGATGTTTTCTTTAACAGTTCTTAATCTAAAAATGAAGGATTATAGTATAATGCATCAGCACTCATGAGACTGAAAACTGTTAAAACTCAGCCATAGCGTGATTCTTCGGGTCTTGCTGTCAGGTCGTGACTCACCTGTAGCTCCTCATCAGTGAGATTCTCTCCCAGTTCTTTGGCCACTCTCTTCAGGTTACGGAACGAGATCTTCCCGGTCTCGTCATCGTCAAACAATCTAAAGGCCTTAAGTATCTCCTCCTTGGAGTCCTTCTCAGCCTTGAAATGGTATAATAGAGGTTAGAACCAATACGGATCGATTATATTTGGCTCGGGACACAGAATGAGACGGACCAGTGGATCTTCTTACCATTTTCTGGGTCATGACTGTGAGGAAGTCTGAGAAGGAGATCTTTCCGGTGCCATCTTTATCCACCTCTGTGATCATTCTCTTGATTTCTTCCTTCTTGGGCTCAAACCCCAAAGCTCTCATTGCAACCTGTCACAAAAGAAGGGAAATTTCAACATATCCACATTGCAGAGTCCGGCTATCTGCCCTCTTGCCTTCAGGTTGTCACCTGTCTCACCTTCAACTCTTTCACTTCAATGTGCCCAGAACCATCCGTGTCGAAGAGCTCGAAGGCTTCGCGTATCTCCTGCCGTAACTCCTCCGTTAATTCAGGTTTAGGACTGGCCTTCTTCCTCGGGGCGACTGCCCCAAGCGATGGTCTCTTGGCGCTAGTGGCCTTTAGAAGCGAGGAGGATGTAGAACATTATGAAGGGATATAGGAGATGGATTTTACGTGGATGCCTCACAATTTTTTTTAACGCACTGACACCATCACTCAGTGGGAAGAATAGCCATCTAGTTGTACTAGTTGCACGAAAGCTTATCACTAAATCTTGAGTTAAATAATCCTATTATATTTAATATCATAAAAAACATATGACTGATCAGGACATAGGCCATATACACAGTTCTACTAGCTCACAAAAAAATAAACAGAGCACATACAACGGAAAATATAGGAACATGACTCACCATTGTGCACGGGCGTGGACCAAAACAACGTTTTTTTCCCCGAATATCTTGTGTCACGCCTTTAAAATATGCAACACCAAAGGGCTCTGACTTACAGCTTACCCACAACATATACCAAATATACGATCAGTCAAATAACTAAAAGTCATATATTCCCTTTCGTTTAATATTTCTGGCACCGCTCAGTCTTGACATCAACCGTAAGACACCCTCGCGCTAGCATCATCCTCTCACTAACCGCCCGCTCTGCTGGGATCACACAGGACCTGTCATCGCCTGGACTCGAGGACCGCAGCACGCACTGATTGGTCTTCAAAAACAAGGGGCATTTCTGAATGCCACAATTTTTTTAAGATTTAGGAAATCGCTTGGATCATCATGAAGTATGACTGATGATAACTTTCGCTCATTTATACATATTTAAACCGATAAGGGGAATCTCCTTTCTTATTGGTCTATTTTGGTACATGTATATCTGGATACATCACAGCATGATTTTCTCAAAGTGCGAAAAACGCTCAGTTACAAACATACAGATAAGAGAATTGCCCTCCACCGTAGAACGACCACGCATAAAATTAAAATGTCACTAGACTTCGTGTTAATGAACCGAATGACATAACTATACGGGGGTGTGGTCTCCTTTGTGAAGGTGGATACGAATTTTTATTTTCCTTTAATGATTGGTCTGAGTAATGGCGTTCTTTGACGTAGACTCTCCACCATTGGCCGTGCTTACAAGTCACCCTGATAGTTTAGCGTCCACACGACCAATGAAAGAGTTCTCCGCTCTCAGCTGATATGGTTTGAGTTAGGTTATTTGTTTGCAAGCTCTCCATGTGTAGGTGAATACTTCAGGTAAGTCACGATGCAACATTAAAAAGTGGTTAAATAATTGTATGAAAGTAGCCCTAGTTATTCAGAATAGCTGCTGTCTTGTTTTCGTGCAAAAATGAGTTGCGTTTGCGTAGTTTCCTGAGTGTTTTGTCTCTATACAAAGCCTAACTGGGCTGTAGAGACGGGGAAAGTACTTCCTCTCAGCAGAATTTTGCGTTGGATTCCGTTGCATTTGGACACTTATTCATTTACTGTGCATTTCAGGATTTGGCTTCCATTTGAAGGTGTCAGTATCAAGACATGGCCACGCGTCTACGACCGGTGAGTGAAGATCTGACAGAGAAAAAGCAGGCTACTTTACGTTAAATGTCCCAAACCTCACTCATCAATATAACCAGATCATTAGATTTTGTACCGGTTCACCAGCGCAAAACTGACAAAGTTTTTTTTCAGACAGCCAGAGTATTTACTCTTTTACCTAACTCGAACACTTATGAACTGTTGGGTCAATGTTCACTCTTCACAGAGCAGTAAACGGTGTGCAGTAATTGGGGGTTCCGGATTTCTTGGTAGACACCTTGTGGAGCGGCTGGTTGACAAAGGATACACAGTGACGGTGTTTGACATCCGACAGAGTTATACAATTCCAGGGGTCACATTTCACCAAGGGGACTTGTGTGACAAACAGGTGAGTTTATCACTCGTGTGAAAGGGCATTGATCGTCATCGACAGACTTTTATGTCAGAATAGTGACACGGGGAGCGTTCGAGCGCATCGTGATCTGCGCAGATGATCAGTAAATTACGTCCAGTGTTTATAGGCGTTTATGTTTTTCAGGTTCGTGAGCTGCCCCCCATTCTATTTCGCAGGAGTGCCTGCATACAAAGTTTTTTACTCATGCATCGTGTATGGTAAATTGGCCGACCAATCAGAAGCTGCCTTTACATCATACTGCATCTCTCTCTCTGTCTCTCAGGCCTTACTCAAGGCATTGCAGGACGTGTTGTTGGTGTTTCATTGTGCCTCTCCAGCCCCTGGCAGTGATGACCGCGCTCTTTTCCACAGAGTGAACATTGATGGGACCCGGACAGTGATAGAGGCCTGTCAGGAAGCAGGTGTGCAGGTGAGCCGCATGACAGCCCCTCTCACAGACACAACTGCAGAACTCAGCCCAGACTGTTCATCAGTAATGACCACATGCTTTAAACCCTGTTTTTTTTTTTTTTTACCACCGAATTCCTCTCCTCCTTTTTCCTTCTGACTCTTCTTCTTGACTATTTTTTGCTCATGTGTATTTCAGAGACTAGTCCTGACCAGCAGTGCCAGTGTTGTCTTTGAAGGAACTGACATTAAGAATGGGAAAGAAGATCTGCCTTATGCCAAAAAACCTATTGATTACTACACAGAGACCAAGATCCAACAGGAGAAGGTAACGGACATTCTTTAGTGTGTTTCTTTGGCTAGCAATTTCCCATATACCTTTGCACTCATGTATTGGAGATGGGTCTTGAGTTTAGTGTGAACAAATGGATAAATGACCCCGTTCTCTCTCCTGTCAGCTTGTTTTGAATGCCTGCAGTAAGGAGAGGGGCTTCCTGACCGTGGCCATCCGACCTCATGGCATCTTCGGGCCGCGTGACCCCCAGTTAGTGCCCATCCTTGTCGACACAGCCCGACGTGGGAAGATGAAGTTCATCATTGGGTCAGTACCAGTGTTCTTTTTATTTTAACCTTTGGTCCTCTTTGTGAGTCATACCTGCTGCATGGGTTTGTAATGATACTTACTATCTGACCAGCTGTGTACATAACACAGAAGCACCACTAGGGGGCATCCTGCCCACAGGAGTATGGGGAGGGAAAAATGAAAAAAAAAAAAAAAAGCTTTTTGGATTGCAAATAGGATGACATGTGCAAAAGGATTCTTGTGCTGTGTTCCTCTCAAATTTTGAGGTTTGGAATTTCTAAAACCAAATTTGATCCTTTTTCCCTTGTGAGCCTGTTTGGGGTTTGATTTAGTGAGAGAGAGGCCTTGACTTTTGATTTGTTGATTGATGACTTCTCAGAGTAAAAAAAAAAAAAGACAGGGTAAAGTGACTGGGTGTGATTTCTCACATTTTCCCTCCTGGATGTTGAGTGTCAGGAGAACCGTTAGGATAGAGCTTTACTTAAAAACCCTTCATGAAAGTCAGAAAAACCGGTGTGTGCAGCAGGGGTCAGATTCTCGGCTGAAGGGAAACGTTGGCGGTGCGCGTTAACATCAGCTGTAATAGGAGGAGGAGTGGAGCAAGATGAATTCCACAGATAAGCTTTAACTCTCACCTCTGGGTGTGGCTTTGCAGAGATGGGTCTAACCTCGTGGACTTCACTTTCGTGGAGAATGTTGTTCATGGACACATTCTGGCGGCCGAATGCCTGAAAGCGGAGTCGCCTCTGTGTGGTCAGGTAAGGGATCGTCCCACTGTGAAGATCAACACACACCCACGTACGCGTACCTCGTATTCTGGATTCTGGGGACCGATAGTTGAATTATATAGAATGAGAACCATTACACCATTATACCATAAGTGTAGAATGAGAACCCTAAGCCTAAACTTAACCTGAACCCCAGTCAAAAAACCCTCTCACTCTTTTAACTTTACCAATAACAATAATTTCTTTAGGAAAAAAAAGCTCCTATAGAAATGTTCACCAGTTGGGTTGGGATTTTGACCCCAGTTTGTCACCTGTTAGCAGAAAAGAAGTACACACACACACACACACACACACACACACTAACTGACAGCGTGTTGCTGGGATAGGCATTATACACTGTGTTGTTTTTCTCTGCTGTGTGTGCTGCATGTGTGGACCAGCCCACTTGAAATGTGGAAGATCAGCATCTATTGCATATTTCATTTTCACTGATCATCTTAAGATATGTCTGGGCGCTGTGGTAAACAAGCATTGATTTTCAAACTCTTTCACGGCCAAGTGCCTTCCATTATTCACACGGTGTAAATGTATATATTTAGCTTGGCCCTGGGAATTCCGTTTCTTTCTCGTTGTAGATGCATGTTTCACATTCCCAGTATCAGCTGTTTGTGTAGGAATTTCATTTTTTTTTGCCACGTTAAGCTGAGTAACTCATTAGAGCCATTGTCTTTTTCTCAAGGCTTACCATATCACGAATGATGAACCAGTGCGCTTTTGGGACTTCATGTCCCAGGTACTGGTGGGACTGGGCTACGACGCTCCTCGTTACCACCTCCCCTATTGGCTGGTGTATGGGATCGCTGTCCTGCTGTGGTTTCTGACGTTACTGTTACGCCCGCTGGTGGCGATCAAACCCACCTTCACTCCCATGCGTGTGGCTTTGGCTGGCACTCACCACTACTACAGCTGTGCCCGTGCTAAACGGGATATGGGTTACCAGCCTGTGGTGAGTTTAAAGGAGGCCATCACCCGCACTGTGGAAAGCTATCCTCATCTTCGCCGGGATGTGCTCAAAGGTGCCAAGTCTTGACCCGTCTGCACCTCTGACCTGGTCCGCCTGCGCAGGTGTTTAGTGTTTCTCCTCAAATGTGAAATACGAGCTTTTTGACAGATGGTGTGTGAGGAGTGTAATTTTTATGTCTGAACAGAGAATTTTTCTTCCTTGTCTTGACTCGGTGCGAAGCTGCTCTCACGTAATCTGCAACAAATGGTTATCTCTCAAAATAAACATAGCGTTTTAACCCATTTGAAAGATTACAAGACATTTGACCTTGCTGAATATTTCAGATGGTTTCCAAAGTATGGTGCAAAAAAATATTTTGTAAATGATCAGAGCTACAAATGTTTATAGCACTTTTTTTGTAAGCGTATATTTCACAAGTGTTGTTTTTCCCCACACTACCCATATTAAAGAGTCATTGGGTCAACCCTCAATACAGTCTCATGAAGTCTTTCTTCTGTCCTTTGTCTTTCGTGAAAAATCTTGTCTGTTCCTGTCTTATGTTTACAGTTTGCGGCAACCCTTGTTAGATACCGTAAATGCTTTGGTTTTGATTGTGTAATTAAGACGAGCGATCTGACAGTGAGGTTGTTGTGATTGCTTTTTCCCACATTCTTGCCATTCTCTCTCGTGGTGTGGTGGGGTTGGTCTCTCGGATACCAGTCATTCTCTCTGCGACGTTTAGGCTCAGGACCATTCCTGTGACGAAACACCCTGTGGAGCCGAATGCAGCCTGACCTGTTTCTTCTCTCAGTGTGAACAGTGTGTCATCGCACTCTGCGCAACTGTAGCACACAGCGCAACTGTAGCATATTGGCTAGTCAGGCACCTCCGTGTTTGTTTGTTTTTTTTTCTTCTGCTGTTAGGAACCAGCCCTGTGACTCGGCACTCGTATGGCCTCATGGGAGTTTGTCTAAAATCTTTCAAATTTGACACTCTCCTTCCCTCTTTTTTGCCCTGGCCGTGAAACAACGGCCGTGTATTTTGAACGTCTGTGTGGTATGTAGCTTATTGTCTTGGGAGCTGAGCAGTTTCTGTGTGGCAAATGCAGCTTGGAAAAACGCTGGCTGCCTTGCGTACCATGGATGTGTTTTTATGTTGCCACTAGCAACCCTGTGTCAGGAGATAAGCACAGAGTCAAATGAGCTTGTCTTCCCTGATGTTTTGAGAAAGCTTACAATACAACAACTATGATTTTCTCTACACACAATTATTTATATTGACTTACAGTGAATCTGCTCTAAAGTACTCCCTGTCTACATGTATATGTACATATCTACATCTATATCTATATTAATATCTATATCTATGCAGTAGAAACTCTGTCCTCAAACTGCCTCTCACGCAGTGGCTACGATATTCTCCAACATAATCCCACATGCTTTAGGCTCATTAAAATGATGTACACACTGTGCCTTAATGCCTCTCTGTACACTGAGTTTGAGAGAAATAATCCCCAAACAACACGTCTCCTCCAGTGACTAGACATTGTCTGTAGTGTCTGATCTGAGGTCAGTTTGGAAACGTTGACGAATAATGGCTGCGTTAGAAAGGTTGCTGAGGAAGCTGATCGTAGACCTGCAGTGCAGGACAGAGATAATTAGGTGGAGTGCAAATACTGACTCTGTAATGTGTTTGAGTTATGTGTTACCAGCGGTGCTATTTAAGCTTACTCAGGCATGCACTTCGTGTCGAGAAACGGCGATATATTGGTTAATAGAAAGTCATTGTCAACTTGGCGCACACGCACTTGAATAAACATACATGCGTAAATGGTACACACCCTCCTTTTGGTGACTAGTCTTCCCCAACAGGCTGAGCTAGTCCGTGCTGACGCTTGTATCCACTCTCTCAAGAGAACACCTGTTAGATACAGAGAAGACGTTCACAGTTCTCTGAACACGCCAACTCAGTATTTAGCTGTTCATCGCTGTTCATCCAACCATCGATTTATTCAAAGTGAGAGGAGCCACACTGCACCGGTACTGTAGGAGACCTGGATTTGACCCTTCGTGTTCAAAGTTAAAGTGAGTGTTTTCTGTCCCCTTATTGACTCTCTGACTTGTCCAGACCTGTGTTAAATGCAGTCGTTATTGTGAGTGATTAGAGGAGTGACGAAGTGCATATTAATGCCTCGAAAAGTTGACATTGGGTGTGTTATTTTGTATAATGTATTTAGTATTTTTGTGACTTCACGGGTCTGTTTATAAGTTCACAGGCCAAATATATTTTAGTTTAGGTCATTCCACCCCGTGTCCTTTGAGAAACATGTGTGTCGAACTGTTTGTCTTCATATAACCATTTACGTGCCACTCTGTTTGCTTGCCATGATTGCTTTAGTTTGCTCTTTTGTGGGCTCTTGTTCAACGCTCTGTATTTGCTCTCAGGGGTCATTCTATGTCGCTCTGCTGCAAATATTTAATCTTTCACGTGTATTGGTTCACTTATAATGCATTTCTGTGGTGGGAGAGTCAACTCTGGCCGCAGGAATAACATAAAGGAGTGTTGGAGTTCTGATGCACCCCAGATGTTATGTTTTTGCGCAAAACAGTATTTGCTGAGTATACAGGCAACACTCCCTAATTTTCCTGTTGCTTAGTTGTTGGCTTTGGTTTATTGTTTTTATGGATACAGAAACGAACACGCTCATACATGTGTACACCTCTACTAAATCGTGCAGCATGGATGATATGTATTTTGTTTTATTATTTAATCTGTTTAAAGTGACTGAAGAATTGTTAAATATGATCATATGTATGCGTTTGACTCAACACTGAAATCAGAGAGATCGTTAATAATTAAACATAAAGTTTTCTGATTGTGCTGAGGGTAAGAATAATGATCTTAAAGACACTGGAGTGGAAAATGTGAGCCGGAGTCATCAAAGCATCATAATTCCCTTTTATTAAAAGGATATTGCATTGAATTATGTACAATCTCTCTCTCTCTCTCTCTCTCTCTCTCTCTCTCTCTCTGTGTATGTGTGTGTTTAAAGTGGCAGATAAAGAGAGAGTGAGTTTGTAGTAAGTGGAGGGACAGGCAAGTGTGTGTGTGTGTGTTTGTGTTGAAAGTGGCAGATAAAGAGAGAGTGAGTTTGTAGTAAGTGGCGGGACAGGCAAGTGTGTGTGTGTGTGTGTGTGTGTGTGTGTGTGTGTGTTGAAAGTGGCAGATAAAGAGAGAGTGAGTGGAGGGACAGGCTTAACTACATGACTGAGTGATGAGACAGAGGAATGTTAAACACATGATGGAGAAACTACCCCCACCAAAAGATGGATGGATGTTTCTTTAAGCTCAGACAAGTCTCCAGTTACTGCACGTTAAACAAGACTTATTCCCCTCACTATTTTCTGTCATATCCGCAATGCTTCCTCTTTAGCGGAGTTACCGCGTTTGTCGGGCAGTGACCTTCACCATGGAGGAATGAAGTTTATGGGATGTTTTGATAATGATGTCTGTCTGTGATATTTGACTAACCTTTGGCTGCCTCTGCTGGTCTGGTTCGGTGCAGGTCGTCCTGTAGAAGACATTTGGACAGAACAGGCTGCTGGCAATGTCAGGTGGTGAGTTACTCAACCAGAGCTCCTCTGTTTCTGTGCTTTTATGACAGTACAGTACAATACATAGCTGACAGATGTTGCCCAAGACATTCTGACTAATAAAAAATGTAAGATGCCAGAACTATACTCACATCACAATGTCCCTTACTGTTAAAGAGTCTTTCCACTTCATTCTTTCCTTGCCTCATTCAGAAGCACACTGTACTAGAATACAGCCACAACCTGTCGTTCCACATATCACGCATATTTGGAGCCATTGCTAAGCATGCAGAATGGTATTGTCACTTTATTGGAATGCGGGTTGCCTCCCATGCGTTGACTCTGGTGGTTTTGGGACCTATAAGATTTTTGTAATATTAATGCGTCTGTTTGGCAGATGGGGACAGACAGTCCGTTTTACGGACCACGAAGGTCCGTACAGCACTGAAGGGGGACAGCAGTTGGATCATGAGACGGAAAGAGCAAGAATCGCAGGAGGAGGAGAAGCCATGGTAAGAGAGGATGAAAACACAAAAGGAGAGAGAGAGAGAGAGAGAGGGTCAGAGAGAGAGAGGGTCAGAGAGAGAAAGGGTCAGAGAGAGAGTCAGATAGAGAGAGAGAGAGAGAGGGTCAGAGAGAGAGAGGGTCAGAGAGAGAGAGATGGAGAGAGAGAGAGAGAGTCAGAAAGAGAGAGAGACAGAGAGAGGGTCAGAGAGAGAGAGAGAGAGAGAGGGTCAGAGAGAGAGAGGGTCAGAGAGAGAGAGGGTCAGAGAGAGAGAGAGAGAGAGAGAGAGAGAGAGAGAGAGAGGGTCAGACAGAGAGAGTGAGAGAGAGGGTCAGAGAGAGAGAGAGAGAGAGAGAGAGAGAGCGTGTGAGAGAGAGGGTCAGTGAGAGAGAGAGAGAGAGTCAGAGAGAGAGAGACAGAGAGAGGGTCAGAGAGAGAGAGAGAGAGAGAGAGAGAGAGAGAGAGAGAGAGAGAGAGAGGGTCAGAGAGAGAGAGGGTCAGACAGAGAGAGTGAGAGAGGGTCAGACAGAGAGGGAGGGTCAGACAGAGAGAGTGAGAGAGGGTCAGAGAGAGAGGGAGTGAGAGAGAGGGTCAGAGAGAGAGAGGGAGAGAGGGTCAGAGAGAGAGAGGGTCAGAGAGAGAGAGGGTCAGAGAGAGAGAGGGAGAGAGGGTCAGAGAGAGAGAGGGAGAGAGGGTCAGAGAGAGAGAGAGAGAGAGAGAGAGGGTCAGAGAGAGAGAGAGGGTCAGACAGAGAGAGTGAGAGAGGGTCAGAGAGAGAGGGAGTGAGAGAGAGGGTCAGAGAGAGAGAGGGAGAGAGGGTCAGAGAGAGAGAGGGTCAGAGAGAGAGAGGGAGAGAGGGTCAGAGAGAGAGAGGGAGAGAGGGTCAGAGAGAGCATGTTTGGCTGTGAGAATGAATGAAACAGTATGGGGTTAATCTTGAGCATGCTTGCTTGCGTTTTTGCAGGATGGCTGAAGTTCGAGCCAGTCGCGCCAACAACACTGAAACGAGCCCCGTGTCCTCCCCCACCACCAAACAGCCACAGACTACCACCCAGACAGACACAGAGAGGTTAGACTGCAGCCCACCACTGCTCGGCTTAACGCACCAGTCAGAGTGTTAACGCAGTACACAATTACAGGAATTTGTGCTCAGTGTCAAAAGAGTCAAATTGTCTGTTTGTCCACTGATGAGTCATATTTCTGTCACAGGTCCAAAACACCCACTTCTGGTTACATGATCAGGTATGTCAAACATTCAGTCCTTTTATGTTAACTATTATTTAAATCTGTAATGATTAACTGACCAACTCCTTACATGAAATGTGTCTTTTTCAGAGGAGTGTTCACTAAAACAGACACCAAACCAGTTTCATCCACCTCAACCAATGGCTACAGGTGAGTCGACGCCTCTCCAGATCAGCACTGCCAGAGTTATGTGCTAATATGATTACAATAATTATAACGTATGGCTGTTTGTTAGAGGAGAGAAATATGACAGTGTGTTGGTACATAAGTATTTATCAATTCCTCAGTTGTTTGATGTGAGTGTGTTCAGGAGAGCAGAACTTCTGATCATTGGCTGTAGCAGTTTTTACAATAATAACTTCATCTGAATTATTTTTCCCTCTTCCTTTAGCGGAACAACATCTAGCTTCGTCAAGAAGCCCTCTGATGTCTACAAGAAAATGTGAGTGAAAATTTTACACGTCCGCATTTTGCAGTCTCACGCTGCACCGCTGCGTGTGTTACGTATAACCTTTCACCCGTTACGGTTTAAACAAAATCTTTAACATATTGATGTAATGTGCTTCCACCCCCCCCCCCCCCCCCCCCCAGTGCCCCACACACTGTCAGACCCACCACGGAAAACACAGACAACTCCGAGCCCCAGCTGAGCCCAGAGGAGCAGGAGAGGAGGTGAGGCCTCCTTCACGCAGTGGGCTCCTACACTCCTTCCTTGCATTCAGCTTTGTGATCCTGTCAGTGAAATGGGACACTAGCCTAAGAATCTTAAACAACCCTGTCCTCTGTTTGTGTGTGTGTGTGTGTGTGTGTGTGGTTGTATGGTTTTGTGTGTGTGTATGTTTGTGTGTGTGTGTGTGTGTGCGTATGTGTGGTTGTGTGGTTTTGTGTGCGCGTGCGTGTGTGTTTACTCTCTGCAGGAGAGAGGCGGCCAGCAGTGTGCTGAAG